>NW_013669300.1:108386-112828 GCF_000517525.1 Limulus polyphemus
TTTTTTTCTCTCAGATTAGAAAGTCAATAATTTATACAACATATAAACTATTTGTATCCACACAACGTTTTCATCAAACTAAGAACCGGCTAACTGTGATAGTCTATGGAATTTCTCGAACGTAACAATCTGATATTTATATTTCTACAATTTTAATGATGTTAATAGAATACCTACAAAAGTAACACTTTGATATTAATAGCTATTGTAAATAGAAATCTACTTTTTTCTCAGATTAAAAAGTCAATAGTGAGACTTAACCCAATCACTGATTCCTTCTGGAGCAGGTAATTTTATCTGGCGACAAACATACAACGAAGACTTTATCAGGACTAAGAAGCTTAAAGGGAGGAAATAGATTATTAGTGTCATCTCAATCGCTTTATTATTTGTGTGAAGCTCTATCAAATTACAATGTTCCTCAAAACTATACTAAAATAAATAATTATTGTTTCTAGTATTAATCACTTTAGCAATGATGTTTCATAATTGGTTCGCTGGAGTAACGGTATAGCGTTGTGACTTGAAATCCTATGTTTAACGCTATATTATTCAGTTATTTCAGAGATTCATTGATGATGTAAACTGTCACAATTTGAAAGACGATAAGGATATTGTGAATAAGAATATATATATACCAAAAACAGGTTTTTCTGAATTCTCAGAATGATTGATACTGATGAATTGGAAAGGGACGTTGAAGTCAGTAGAGAAAATTAATCATTAGCGACTGAACTATACTGAACCTGTATGGTAGATTACCTATACCTTGGGGCTAATATATAGATAATGTATATGTTTCATTTCACTAATCTGTATTCCTTATTCTTCATATACTATTCGAACATTCTTATTTCGAGGTGAACCGTGAAAAAGTGTCTGTTTAAGGAAAATTAAAAGAAAAGTTTCTAATTACCAAAAATTTAATACAATGCATGTTTAAGGCGTGCAACGTAATGTTAAATCGTAAAGACATGTGAACATGAAGAAGGAGAAAAATTATACAACATCTTATGAAAACACGGATTTCTCATAAGTCAGTTCATTAGAAATTAGTTTAGTTTTCTGTTTATATAGGTATATATATATACATATAACAGAGCTTTTCCTGAGGAAGGATATTAAAGGCGAGGAACAACAAATGTATCTTAAATAATATACGTTATACTGAAGCTACTAAAACAATAAAGATAAACAAAGACATTTTGTTTTTCATTAACAGCTTATTCAATTGCAATTCTAGAAATGTAATATGTATTTTAGAATATGTAAATAGTGGTTTAAGATTAAAGGGGAATTTACATAAACTTTCTGTTAGATCTCTCGCAAAGAAAGTCAAATATATTCCACCAAACATTTTAAAGAAGTATTTTAAGCAAATTAAAAATTCCAAAAAATAAACAAACATATTTTCATTTGTTACGTTTTGATGTATGTGATATAAAAGACTATTTTTTCGAAATATATTTCATAAATTTATTGGCGACACTTTAAATAGATAGTGGATAGAAGTAACAATAGTTTAGTAGGAATTGTGTAACAGTAAAAACTATTGTAACAATATCTTAGTAGGAATTGTGCAAGAGTAAAATCTATTGTAACAATAGTTTAGTAGGAATTGTGCAAGAGTAAAATCTATTGTAACGATAGTTTGGTTGGAACTGTGCACCAGTAAAAACTATTGTAAAAATAGTTTAGTAGAAGTTGTGCACCAGTAAAAACTATTGTAAAAATAGTTTAGTAGAAGTTGTGCAACAGTAAAAACTATTGTAACAATAGTTTAGTAGGAATTGTGCAAGAGTAAAACCTATTGTAACAATAGTCTAGTGGAAATTGTGCAAGAGTATAAAATCTATTGTAACAATAGTTTAGTAGGAATTGTGCAAGAGTAAAATCTATTGTAACAATAGTTTGGTTGGAACTGTGCAACAGTAAAAACTATTGTAGCAATAGTTTGGTTGGAACTGTGCAACAGTAAAAACTATTGTAACAATAGTTTGGTTGGAACTGTGTAATAGTAAAACTATTAACGTGAATTAAAAAAAAGAATTGTGCAAGAGTAAAAACTATTAACGTGAATTAAAAAAAAAAGAATTGTGCAAGAGTAAAAACTATTAACGTGAATTTAAAAAAAGGAATTGTGCAAGAGTAAAAAACTGTTACCGTGAATTAAAAAGAAAAGACAATAAAGAGGTAGATATTTTTGGAATTGAATTGTTAAAGTTTATGAAAACAAACCGTTTGTCTGTAATAACAAGAGAAAAATCTATTTAAAATTAAAAATTTATCCAAAAGAAAAAAAATGATAAAAGAATAGAAAGGAAGGAAACGTACATTTGATAAGCCTAAACTAATTTATTTTTGAATATATTTTCACGTATTTGATTTATAAGGATTATATTTTATGTTGGTACATCTTGAAAAATATGTTTCTGATTGAGATTATTTATGATTAGTTGAAAAATGAGAGTTGAGTATATTCTTATTATATATTAACCGTAAAATTAAGCCTAAAGAGTGACCTCTGAAGTCACGAAACCGAAATAATAAAGTCACGAAATAATAAAGAGAAAATAAAACACTATCAATTTTGTAGTGCTTCATTATATATTCAAGTGTCTTTTTGAAAATACTGTAATTCCAAAGTACTTTTATCAATGTCATTCAAATTTTATATGCACACACACACACACATATTAAACCAGAAAAATTTATTAAATCTTTCATTACCTCACCATATTCTTTAGGCCTGCTATCTTCCAATTGCTTTTTAGAGTACGACTAGACATACAACATTTTATGAGATGAAACATTCATAGTTTAATTAAAACTTCACATACCTGATTTCCCACTTTGGCGAATAAACTTGTCTAGTGTCTTGCAAGTAAATAACCACTAAGGTCGCAGCTGGTGGCGGTACACTGAGTAATTAATATCGTATTCAGAGAAATTGTTTCAAGAATATCAAATTAAATGCGAAAATCAGCATACAAACTACATGAATTTCTAGACTTTATATTTTGTTATTTAATCCAATATCATTTTCAAAGATTTTGGCTTCATTTATTTATTTTCGAAATTAATTCAGAAATGTTCCACGTTTTAGCCAACAGAGATTCACAGTATGTGTTAATGACGTAAATAGAATATTAGTAAGTTATTTTAAGGAAATGATGCTTCATATGTTTTTTTTTAAAAAAGGGCCACTATTAACATCTATTTTTATATTAAAATAGACCAATGGTAAAGCAATTAGATAAATTTAGATAACCCATTCTTTAGATATTGCTAATTCTAGATAACCCATTCTTTAGTTATTGCAAATTCTAGATAACCCATTCTTTAGGTATTGCTAATTCTAGATAACCCATTCTTTAGATATTGCTAATTCTAGATAACCCATTCTTTAGGTATTGCTAATTCTAGATAACCCATTCTTTAGGTATTGCTAATTCTAGATAACCCGTTCTTTAGATATTGCTAATTCTAGATAACCCATTCTTTAGGTATTGCTAATTCTAGATAACCCATTCTTTAGGTATTGATAATTCTAGATAACCCAATCTTTAGATATTGCTAATTCTAGATAACCCATTCTTTATATATTGCTAATTCTAGATAACTCATTCTTTAGATATTACTAATTCTAGATCACCCATTCTTTAGGTATTGCTAATTCTAGATAACCCATTTTTTAGATATTACTAATTCGCAAACTTAGTTTCTAATTATGTATTTATATGTCTGTAGAACCGAAACATTACTTTCCAATAGGTTTACGAAACTTCTAATTATCCAACACATTCAAAACACATAACCCGCTATCTATTACAATAACATGAGTTAGTTTTTTCTAACTCATCTCTTCCTTTGGAAATTTCTGAATTATATCAAGTATTTAATTTTGTGAATCAAGAGAAAGTAAGAATGAAGAGCAAATTAACATTTAATTACAAACGAGAGTATTAATTTGTACGAAATAATTTGTCCCGATGGTGTTATAGTTTGTACAAAACATTTCTTTTTCGTCCTTATTCTTTTCATTTGATACCTATAAAAACTATGGTGATTTCTTTGACGCTTTTTGCACGAGCTAACGTTTTTATGTTCATTGACTAGAACAACAAACCATCATTATAAGTAGTAAAACGTATATTAAAAACCGTATTTTTTTCTTGTAAGTTATGTTTTAGTAATATGGGTAGTTTTCAACCATTAGAAGAAGAAAACAAAACTTCTTGTGATGCTAAATTCCTTCGTTCAATTACTAGGCGTCAGAGAAGTCCGAGATTTTGGGTCCGAGTCTTCTTTACCTGGGTTCATATCTACGAGTTGGATCATTTTATTAAGCTGTTTATTAAGTTGTGTATGTAATCGAATGACAACTTTGTTGACGACATACAGTTTTTATTAAACAGTAGGTTTGTTTGTTTGTTTGTTTG
>NW_013669300.1:112845-119914 GCF_000517525.1 Limulus polyphemus
CATGTTTGGTGGGACGGAGATTCGAACCCGCGAACCTCAGATTGCGAGTCGAGCGCCTTATCCACCTGGCCATGCCGGGCTAAACAGTTGGTATGTAAATAATAAATTATAGAAATATACTGGTTCCCTCTTCCTTAAATTATGTAACTGGTTTACGTTATACATCATGTTATCTACCTTCATTTTAAACTGAACAATTATATGGTCATTTTTTTACCTGAATGCCGGTTTATGCGATACATGGTTAAAGGTCAGGTCATATCTTAACCGTCCTTTGAATTTGAACTACTGACCAGAGGGAAGGTTGCCATTCGGTAGAACAAGCCATCACAATGGCATTGTCCACATAGCAGGACTAGCTGTCACGTCTACAGTGCTGACCGTCTTCAGCGGGATCACGGCGCGATCCTTGGATTTCCCGATACTCAATCCGTCACGCTAACCACTAGGCCACACCCGTCTCATTAAACTGAACTTTATAACTGATGTAGAGATTAATCCGCATATTTTGATTTCTACTGTTATTAATATGTCTAGCTCAAGAAAGTATCTATATATGCATTTTAAGTTCATCGACCCCGGAAGTTAATGCCTATTTGATGCCAAGTGCAAAATGTTTTTATAAATTCAAACATCAGTGTATATTGGGAAGAAACTTCCCTTCTTTTCACTAACTGGACTGCTACGAGTGGAAGTCTTTTTTAACTTAGTTTAAAGCATTGACATATTTCTTTGGTGTTATCATATGTACGGTAGTACTTATAGTTGGAATGGGGCAGATACACGATACATGTGATACAAAATATTTATTCACATACACCGTTAATAAATCTGTAAAACTATTGGATAAACAAACTAAGGTGATAAACAAACCACATATAATATTACAAGTCTTAAAACCACTTGAGAAAGTCAAGTAGAGCAGATACAAAAAATTCACAAACTACTAATTTCTCAATCTCACTGACTGACTGGCATTGTTGATTGCTTCTAGCTGGGTAACAAACAGACTTACCATAGTTATAAGTGCATCAAATAGAACAATGGCACAGGGAACACGTGCTAGTAATAGCATTTTTCTATAATAAACATCACAAAAAGGTAGAGGAGTGATTTTTCATAAGAGTACCAATAATCTGAACAGCGGAGTTAACTGATGAGTCCTGCCGCTATACAAAAGAGTAACGAACGATGTTTCTGTCAAGGTATACCTATTGGTTTACAAGACTTCACATCCATTTTCCTGAGTTAACTAACCCTGGAGGAAAAACAGACCGATAACTACATGTAATTATGCAGTGTTGTAATAATTACACTGGCCTGCGATGGTTTTATTGTCTTGAAAGTTTTACATGTTCTACAGTAATTCCTGTATGCTGAATCCGAAAATGATATCCATTTTTCTCTATAACGTAAAGATTGTACATAATGTACTTATACATAAGTGAATCATTTTCATTGAAATCTGATCACATTTTGTTATGCTTAAAATGTTGACAACCACTGGCTATAGATTTCTCTAGACCAATCGCGACGTGACAGTCTTATCGATCGTTCTAGAACCCACGAGAAACACACATAATAATAATAAAAAATTCATTGTGGTAAACGAAATAATAATTTGATCTAGGTAAGAGTATTTTTGTTCTTCCCGATTTGTAAAAAGTTCTTATGTGATAGAAAAAAAAATGAATATTATTTTCGAAATCTGCGTAGCTGAATTATGGAAAATCAGTTATTAAAACCCAAAATACTTATACAAAGTTTAAATTCGCAGGCTTGTGTTATCAGTGCACTTACATGTTAACAAACAAGGACAAAGTCCAGCTTAAACCTTTTTCTTTCATAAATGCCAATCTGCATTACCAGTTTTACCTACACGAAATTCTAGTTATTGCCTGAACTAGATTAAGTAGGCAATTTATCAACCACAACTCACACTACATCACAACTCGTGATAATTATGTATAACCAATTATGAACAGTAAAATCAAAGATAAGTGATATATTTCTCATTCATAAAATAATTGAAATAACAAGTGATTGCACAGTAGAAAATGTAAATTAAGCTACAATTTGTGTCTCAGTAAAAGTTGTGCATACAACATAGCTGCAACGTTGTGAAAAAACGTTGTCTTCATTTATAAATTTTCAAAAGCATAAACAGTACAAAAATATATCAAATAGTGTTGTTCATGTAAACTGTTATTGGATTTTTTATAAATTGTTTATTTCATTAATATATATATATATATTAAATTATATATATAATTATATATATATATATAACAGTGCCATAATGCTGTCACAACATATAATGCATGACGTTGTGGATTCTACCAATGCATAACTCTTCAGCAACGTTGTTCGTTAGCTGGGTTAGTGTTAAATGATTACAAATACAATCTTTTGACTTTTGAGGGGAATTCTATTGGGGCAATTTTCCTAGGGGCGATTTTCCTGATACCGCCTCAATGACATTACCATGATAGAGTATGCGGCATTACATGTACAGCACACATGCACACTAACAATGTGTACACACACCGTTAGTGAAAAGAATGCACACCAAACACACACACATACGCCGTTATTTGCACATACGTAATATTATGGTGCATACCCACACTGATGACATACTTACAGGATATCAACATAATTGAATGAATGATGCATAAGATCATGTCACCTTGTACGAAAAAAAAATGCGCATGAACAAATGAAAAACAAAAATTAAAGTGTAGAAATGGGTGCACCAAAAAGTATGGAAACAAGGTAGGAATGGGCATGGTGTAATAAAACTTCCTCTGTACAACCTTACAATAGAGCGTGTCCAACATTCGGTCTATGCCTACTTGATTTTTCTGTGTTTATGATATTATATAGTTAATGAGTACATACAAAAGTGTGTATACGATTCTTCTACTTTTGTATAGACAGTAACGAATATATTACGTCGATACACAGAAACCTCGTTGGATTTTTTACCTTTGTATTTTAATCCACCTATATAGCTAATGTACGACATTCTGTTGCCTTCTCATGCAACTGCAAAAGGAGACAGAAAAAAACACGAATATCTGATTCTTATGATGTCGTATAAACAGACTTTACAGTACATGTCTTGTCTCAGATAATTCGATTCACAGAAAACTCTAGTCGTTGTATGATAAGCATAACTAAGTTTGATAAGTTTAGTCCACCTGGTATATTGTATATCGGATAGAAAAAATAAGCGAAGTATGCATGGACCCGATGTTTAACACGCCCCCTTGTCAGGTTGTACAGAGGAAATTTTATTACACCATGCCCATTCCTACCTTGTTTCCTCACTTTTTGCTGCACCCATTCCTACACTTTCCATTTCTATGTAATATTTTTTCCACTTGTATTAAAATGACATGTCTGTACAGCAAGACATCTTTATCTCTACTACTGAAAATCTTGTAGCAATATTAATGTATAAAATCAAGACGCTAGAACAGATCTTCAAGAATAAGCGTTGTTTATAAGTGTTACGTAGTATTTAGGGATTTATGCATTGAAATAAAGTCTTATGTTTTGTTTTTAGATCTAAGTTATTAGGTCACTTGCTGTTAAACATACATATCACTTACAGAATCATTTGTTTAACACCCCTGTAATTTCCAATAGCTAATGAAATCATTTATATAAAAACTTGACAGTTAAGCGGGATTTCTGTCAAGAAAATTAACCGTTGTCATTATGTCACGTTTTTTGTACCATAGATTCAGAATAGCAAGAAACCATGGGAAAGCTCAAAATTATTGTCTCTTTGGTTTTTTTTAGTTTGTTCCTTTGTTTTGTTTTGTTTGTTTTTTTAGAGCAAGGCCATATTAGACTATTTGTTGTGTTCACCGTGGGAAATCGAACCTCGGATTTTAGCGTTGTAAGTCCGTACGTAAACTTAAATATACAGACTGAGAATAGACAATTTTCTACAGTATTAGGTACATTTAGCTAATTTCACAACTCAAATGAATAACTCGTTTATTCATCTTCTTATCGATTCGATTATCTACTGCGTAACATGACTCTAGTAACAAAGATCTCGACTTCTAATCTCATTACCAGAAAATAACAACAAACAATACCTCAGTTAATAAACTAAAAATTTGTTCAGCTTGTTCAAACTCAAAGTCACGATTTCTAAAATAAATTGGCAAATACGTGTTTTAGTCATTAGTGGAATAGAATAAACGTCGAAGCCAAGAGACGATGACTAACTTACCTTCATTACCGGTCTCCATTCTTGTATGAAGCCATATTTATATAGATATCTTATTCTTAATTGTTTGATAGTAGTTGTTTATACTTTATTAATCATTTTATTTATTATTTCCCTTTTGTGTAATGCGCTCCTATAATGAAATGAAAAATGTTAAAGTCTGCTATTGGTTCGTCCTCGTTCTTTACATATTTTTTAAGAAGAATACAATATATTTTTAATTTAGTTCTTAACTTTAGCTATTATATAAATATATATATATTTAAAAGAATTCTTCGCTGAAGAAAATATGTTGCTATATTTTAAAATCTTTCACATGATATTCATAAAATGCTATTCAGTGTAGTTGCACCATCAAATAAAATTAGTACTAACATTACGAAAATTTAAATAATGAATGCCAATTCATGAAAACCGCTTGAAAAGATCGTGTTTTCTCCACGTATTTTACAATGTGCTGTCCTTACAGTGATAGATGGCCAATAGCAAATTAGCGATTTTAAGATTGAACCTGTTAATTGTAACGCTTTTCTGATGGATCCTTTGATATGAAATGTAGGCTTAATACAAAACAATTTTATACTTGTCTGTATGTTGCGTGTGTGTGTGGTGTTGGGGTGAAGGGGGGGAGTGTAACCAATAAAGTTTTATCTCGGTTTTGCACGATAAAATTTACTTTACATTTGTAACGCTTTTCTGATGGATCCTTTGATATGAAATGTAGGCTTAATACAAAACAATTTTATACTTGTCTGTATGTTGTGTGTGTGTGTTGGGGTGAAGGGGGGAGTGTAACTAATAAAGTTTTATCTCGGTTTTGCACGATAAAATTTACTTTACATTTTCGATACTGCAGGAAATATCGTTCATATCTGAGTAATATGGTTGAATTTGTTTTTACTTATTCCTTATGACAGAACAGAAATTCTAATAAAGTATTTAATCTAGTTTTTTCGAGTTATTTTTCTAGGTTAGGTTAATTTCGGGAAACAACTTTTATAGTCAGTTAACCAAAAACTGTTTTGTTTTTGTTTATTTGTTTTTTCTAGTAATTTCTTTAGGTTAGATTGATTTCGGGAAAACAACCTTTAATCAGTTAACTAGAATTAGCAGGATTATGTGGATAGCGTGCTGTTCTTTGAAACAAAAAAATTGGGTCTTTAAATTGAGTTTTTAGGAAAACAGTATTGATTCTTCATAACAGTGGCATACATGTGTTAAATAAAAAGCTGACTTACGTTGCTGATAATGAAAGACCTAAATTCTATTATCTGTTTTTCGTATGTTTTCGAACCACAAAGAATACTTTGTTCAATACAATTGCTGTAAGGCTAAAAGGACTCATAGTGTTAATTATCTCTGTCTGTTTTTCGTTGTAACAACACGATGAAAAACACGGGTATTGAGTTAATGTTACGATATTCTAGGTTCCACACTACCTTTGGAAATACTTTCTCCAGCACTACCTTTGGAAATACTTTCTCCAGCACTACTTTTAGAACTACTTTATCCAGCACTGTCTTTGAAACTACTTTCTCCAGCACTGTCTTTAGAACTACTTTCTCCAGCACTACCTTTAGAATTACACTCTCCAGCACTACCTTTAGAACTACTTTCTCTAGCACTACTTTTAGAACTACTTTCTCCAGCACTACTTTTAGAATTACTTTCTCCAGCACTACATTTAGAACTACTTTCTCCAGCATTACTATTAGAACTACTTTCTCCAGCACTACATTTAGAACTACTTTCTCCAGCACTACTATTAGAACTACTTTCTCCAGCACTGTCTTTAGAACTACTTTCTCCAGTACTGTCTTTAGAACTACTTTCTCCAGTACTGTCTTTAGAACTACTTTCTCCAGTACTGTCTTTAGAACTACTTTCTCCAGCACTGTCTTTAGAACGACTTTCTCAAGCATTACTATTAGAACTACTTTCTCCAGCACTGTCGTTAGAACTACTTTCTCCACCACTGTCTTTAGAACTACTTTCTCCAGCACTGTTTTTAGAACGACTTTCTCAAGCATTACTATTAGAACTACTTTCTCCAGCACTGTCTTTAAAACTACTTTCTCCAGCGCTGCCTTTGAAATTACTTTCTCCAGCACTACCTTTAGAACTACTTTCTCCAGCGCTGTGTTCAGAACTACTTTCTTCAGCGCTGCCTTTAGAGCTGCTTTTTCTAGGGCTGTCTTGAGAACTACTTTCTCTGCCGCTGTTTCAAAAGCTAAGGACTAGAAACGTGGACCGTGCGGTCCGTTCTCAGCTTCACCGAGTCAGTAAAGAAACGATGAAATTAGTGGTATTTCAACGGCGCCGTATAGATTCATAACATATCATTCAAGGTGCCTCGACATGCATGTGTATAGGTCCTAAACATATCACTTTAGATGCCACGACGCGCATGCGTATAGGTCCTAAACACATCACTCAAGGTGCCACGACACACATGCTTATAGGTTCTAAACACATCACTCAAGGTGCCACGACACACATGCGTATAGGTCCTAAACACATCACTCAAGGTGCCACGACACGCATGCGTATAGGTCCTAAGACCATCACTCAAGGTGCCACGACACACATGCGTATAGGTCCTAAACACATCACTCAAGGTGCCACGACACGCATGCGTATAGGTCCTAAGCACATCACTCAAGGTGCCACGACACACATGCGTATAGGTCCTAAGCACATCACTCAAGGTGCCACGACACGCATGCGTATAGGTCCTAAGCACATCACTCAAGGTGCCACGACACACATGCGTATAGGTCCTAAACACATCACTCAAGGTGCCACGACACGCATGCGTAT
>NW_013669301.1:0-4365 GCF_000517525.1 Limulus polyphemus
TACTTCTGTGGGATTATACTGTGTACATCTTCTATGAAGTTCCTTCAATACTTCCCTTGCTTTATTGACACACACACTACTTCTGTGGGATTATACTGTGTACATCTTCTATGAAGTTCCTTCAATACTTCCCTTGCTTTATTGACACACACACTACTTCTGTGGGATTATACTGTGTACATCTTCTATGAAGTTCCTTCAATACTTCCCTTACTTTATTGACACACACTACTTTAGTGGGATTATACTGTGTACATCTTCTATAAAGTTCCTTCAATACTTCCCTTGCTTTATTGACACACACACACACACTACTTCTGTGGTATTATACTGTGTACATCTCTATGATGTTCCTTCAATACTTCCCTTGCTTAATTGACACACACACTACTTCTGTGGGATTATACTGTGTACATCTTCTATGAAGTTCCTTCAATATTTCCCTTGCTTTGTTGACACACACAAACACTCTACTTCTGTGGGATTATACTGTGTACATCTTCTATAAAGTTCCTTCGATACTTCCCTCACTTTATTGAGAAACGCTACTTCTGTGGGATTATACTGTGTACATCTTCTATAAAGTTCCTTCAATACTTCCCTTACTTTATTGACACACACACACACACTACTTCTGTGGGATTATACTGTGTACATCTTCTATAAAGTTCCTTCAATACTTCCCTTACTTTATTGACAAACACACAGTATAATCCCACAGAAGTAATAGAAGATGTACGGGAAGTATTGAAGGAACTTTTGCTTTACTGACACACACACTACTTATGTGGCAATGGTGTGGAGTAAGCCAGTATAATTTAGTAAAAGTTTAAGAGATCATATTGGGGATGAACATAATACATTCAAGAAATTTAAAGTTACTGGAAATAATAAGGACTTAGAGGACTATAGGAGATCAAGAGAGCTGGTTAAAGAGGAAGTTAAGGAAAAGGGCAAAAATGGTACACGAAAGAGGGTTGACTGAGTGAGTTAAATCAAACAATAAGGAATTCTTTAGGTATATGATGGGTAAGCAAAATGTTCTCCTCAGTTTTTACGAAGGAAGATACAAATATTATGCCTCAACCATAGCACTTAATGTATAGGAAAAATACTGATGTAAAAGGTATTTTAAGTTCTGAAATTGTAAGACAAAAGTTGAGAAACGAAAAATTGACAAGTCCCCTGGACCAGACAACTTTTAGTTGTTAGTAAGACAAAGTTTCTTCAGCAGTAAAGAGACTGTTGCCAATTCATCTGAACATTTCATATCGCCAATAGGGTAAGATGTGCTTTGATGCAGAAATGAAAAAAGCACATTTTCCATAAATAGTAACAGATGCTATATTGTTTATGATGAATATATAAATGTCTGGCATGGCCTGGGTGCTTGACTCGCAATCTGCGGGTCGCGGGTTTGAATTCCCGTCCCATCAAACATGCTCGTCGTTTCAGCTGTGGGGGCATTATAATGTGATGGTCAATCCCTCTATTCGTTGGTAAAAGAGTAGCCCAAGAGTTGGCGGTGGGTGGTGATGACTAGTTGCCTTCTCTCTAGTCTTACACTGCTAAATTAAGGACGGCTAGCACAGATAGCCCTCGTGTAGCTTTGCGCGAAATTAAAAATAAACAAACAAATTCTTTAATAAAAGTAGTTTTCAGTATATTTTATGATTTATGTTTAGGTTTATACATCAAACATGTACATGGAGCGATAGCGTACGATAAAGCATGATGTAACGTTACAAACATTTACAATTTTATGAATAAATTAAATTAATTACTTTTATGTACTAGCTATACTTGGTATTTACATAAATTATTAATTTCTTATGATTGTCAAGTTCCGAGAACAGGAAACACTACTAACATATTTTACTCTGCAGAGAGAAAGAAAAACCACAGTACGTTTATTCAAGGAATAATCCAACGTTTTTATAAGGTAAGATTACTTGCAATGTGAAAAATGTGGCCTAAATTTTGTAATGCCACACTTGTTTTTGCTACACATTGTATACATTATGTAAACAGTCAAGTTCTTAGCATAAAGAAAATATGCTCCGATGAAATAGACTATAGAAAACACACCAAGGATCTAAAACAAACCATGTTACAAAGAGGATATAAAGATACTGAAATCAACAGACAAATTGAAATATATATATATATATATGCAAATAATGTTTTCATTATATCAACAGAATATTATCGATACACTAAAAGTTTCCTCGATGGCATCCAAAGAGGTTTTGGCTTCACTGAAAGAAGAAAGAACAATCTATCAGTGGATGAAGCCCTTTTACTCCTTTTTCGCTTCCTTCTCTGAGGAAGAGATTCTTTCTTCAAGTCAGAGAAGGAAGCCATTACATCAACACCAGTGGATGAAGATGAACCAGCTTGTACAAATTCACTGCTGTTGGAAGAGCCTGACCTACCCTTAGGGGAAGAAGACTCTCCTCATGATCCACAGCAGTCTGGGGGATGCTGTTACTGTTCCTCCCACAAACAGCACTCTGTCCACTTCCAAAACGGCCAGAGGTAAAAAGACACAACAAAACCTCTGGCATGTAGTGCAGAGTGGAAATGGGAAGTCCACAAAGATGAGCGAGCAACTCAAATTGTTGAGGAACTTCATCCGAAGAGAGCCTGTTTTCCGTCAAGCTCACAGGTGTCAGAATCCTCAACCATCAACATTGTCACCAAAACTACTAGAGAAACTAAAAGATTTGCACAACAGCAATGGGAAAAGGTAAATATAAACAAAGGAGGAATGATCAGATGCAGTTTTAGCTGTTACCATTGGCGTGGGTATAGTTCATTTACCATCTCTTTCAGATTACTCCTTTCCTGGTTTTCTTCAATATTTTCCAGAGACAAATTCCTAACTATTGCTCTCTTCCTGTATTTCAATGACAATATTGATAATCTACCTAAAACTGATGCTAAGTATGATAAACTCTTCAAAATCAGGCTTGTGCTTGATTATCTACTATCAGCTTTTCCAGCTCACTATAACCCTTCTGGGGAGTTATCTGTTGATGGACAAATGAGAAGAATTTCATTTAAACAATATCTAACTAACAAGCCTACAAAGTGGGGCATTAAACTATGGGTTGTGGCAGAAGCTGTGAGTGGATACTGTTTAAATATTAAAATATATACTGGTAAAGAGGGATCTATACCTTCCAAGGGCTTCACTAGCACAGTTGTAATGACTCTGAGGAAGACTACCTTGGAGGGCGACAGTCTCTTTTTACTGACAACTTTTCTACATTTCTAACTCTGTTTGATAAATTGCTTTCACTTGGCACTTATGCTTGTGGCACTTGTAGGAAGAACAGGATTCACTTCCCACATATGTTTGAAGGTAAGTTAGAAAGGGATTAATCACAGTTTTTCAGATGTAGCTCAATGACTGCTGTGAAGTGGACAGAAAAAAAAAAAAGATATGTTCATGCTTTTCTACAATGCACAATAATGGAAGTGACAAGAGGACAGGTTGACATGATTGACAAGCCACAGATTACAACAAGTTTATGATCTTAGTGATCAATTTCTTGGCTATTATTCCATTCCACATAAAACTGTCAAATGGTATAAGAAGCTTTTCTTTAGACTTGTTGACGTGTCTATTGTTAATTCTCTCATACTTTTCAAACAGGTAACTAACCAGGGCAAGTACAAACAGAAGGACTTCCATTTACAATTTGTGGATTCCTTTGTGAAACCACTAATTTAAAGTAGAGAAGGGTTGGCAAGTGTTCAAACACTAGTTCTAGCAGACACACATGAATGGTTATCACCTGGGAAGCACTTGTTAAAGAAAACGTGCAGATTGTACCTCAGCACAAGATTAATTAAGATGGTTTGCAAGAAATGCAAAGTTCAACTGTGTGTACAACACTTTGAAGAGTATCATACTTCTGAGACTCTTCAACGAAGTTGATGCTTTTTAATAGAAAATAAAGTAAAACTCAATCTGAACTCTTTTAATTTCTTAACTCAATATGACCCCTTTTACTTTCTTAACTCCAGATGACCCCTTTTAATTTCTTAACTCCAGATGACCCCTTTTAATTTCTTAACTCAATATGACCCCTTTTACTTTTTTAACTCCAGATGACCCCTTTTACTTTCTTAACTCCAGATGACCCCTTTTACTTTCTTATTCTCTTTCCTTGAGAACTAAAGTTAATATAGTTGAGGTTTGGTATTTATATAAAACACCTTGTTTTATATATATATATATATATATATATATTCTTTTTTTTTCTACCTATCTATTCAGGTATTTACTACTTATTTTTAGTAACTTTCTATTTAGTAATTTAGTTTTTTAAAATTTAGTTTTTTTTCCCTTTTTCT
>NW_013669301.1:4520-19941 GCF_000517525.1 Limulus polyphemus
CTTATTTTTAGAACTTTCAATTTGAATTGTTTTTTAAAATGTTTTTTTTCCCTTTTTCTACAGCTGGTGTTTTTACAAACAGATATTCAACTATACACATGTTTTTTTTTTCCCTTTTTCTACAGCTGGTGTTTTTACAAACAGATATTCAACTATACACATGTTTTTTTTCCTTTTTCTACAGCTGGTGTTTTTACAAACAGATATTCAACTATACACATGTTTTTTTTTCCTTTTTCTACAGCTGGTGTTTTTACAAACAGATATTCAACTATACACATGTTTTTGAAAAGCATACAAATTACATTTTTTGGTGTACCTTGAATATAATTGCTTTTTTCATTATAAAGTATTTATG
Organism: Limulus polyphemus; assembly: GCF_000517525.1. NCBI lineage: Eukaryota > Metazoa > Arthropoda > Merostomata > Xiphosura > Limulidae > Limulus > Limulus polyphemus. The sequence goes on from NW_013669301.1 coordinate 4,879, forward strand.
TTTCGGTTTCTGCTCAAGATTTATGGACAAAGTTTCTAGTATTTGCCTTAACAGTGTACAAACTTACAGATCTGGAGAAAAAGCCTGGAAGGGTAAGAAAAGATTCCATGGTAAAGCAGGAAAGATCCAGAAATTGGTTAAGGTGGGAGAGAGTGATCACAGGATGCCAGTCCCCAGTCTCCTTAGGAATGACAAAAAGCCTGGAGTAAAAACCTGGGGAAGGCTGGCCAATAGTACATAGTGACAGAACAGTTTAAACATTGACTGGTAGCAGAATCCAGAGGTAATGGAAAGGATATTGGAACTGGAGATAAAGGATGAGAGGTGAGGAAATGAAGAAAAAGTCCATATGAGAAACCTCTGAACATCCATGGGTCATAAGTAAACTCCCATCACAGGTAAACTAATTAGACAAACATGCCCCTACTGGGCCAAATGCCACCAGAACTGTTGGTGGCGAAGAGTACAACTGACAGACCCTTGGAGTAAGGAACAGGAAAAGGCTGGGAGGGTGAAGCATGGAAAACAGGCATAGAGTAAGGTATGGGAGCAGGATGAAACAAATGAGCAACCAAGTTGTCTCACAAATTCCATTTGTGACTCCAAAGATTCAGAATATCTCCAAAAAGAGAGTTATGGAGAAAAAGAGCCATCCACGGTCACAAAGATATATGTAAATGAGAGAGGTCAGGGATAAACATACAGAATTCAACCACAACAACTGACTGCTGGAAGTCAAGAAAGGGATCAAAGGCCTGATAAGTAAACCAATGCATAATGATCAGAAGCCCATGGTGGACGAAAAGGCATGCTGGCACCAACCTTCAACTGGCAAAACAAAATACACAGCATGTACCCTAAATTTGGTAGAAGGAAGGAAGTCAAGGTAATCGGATGATGGGGCAGCATGTAACTTTTGAGGGACAGGATCATTCGAAACTAGGGATACAGAAAAATGTAACAAACTTCAGAAAACATATCCGTAAAGACTGAGGTAGGCCTAACAGTTTCTACTGGAGAGGTAAAGGCATTGAAAAAAAAAAGGCTATCGAAATCTTATTAATCAGGCTCAACAGGGACAGGAGGATCCTGTACACTGTTGGGAAAAGAGGGACAAGACACATAAAATTCAACTCCCTGCACACGATAACCGAAAAATCCCCAGCCGAGACACCCACACCTGAAGCCTGTGTCACAACAGTCAAAATAGTGTTAACAGTAACTAAAGTCATGACACAAAATTCTGAGTTCATAATCGACTGTGATAAAAAGCAAGAAAAAACAAAACAAAATAAAGGTAAGTTTTACTAACGATAAACTACAGTGAAGAAACTGTAGAAAAAAAATAAAAATGTGAAAGCACTACTTTGAAAAGGAAAAACATTTGCGATATATGAAACATCTGCACAAGACCACTGCCTGACGAGAAGTGATGGTTAGGTAGAATCGAAGAGAGGGAGTCACATGCGTCAGGAGTGCGTGTGTCAGACTCCTATTGTTGGAGGGTTGCTGCATGATGATTTACATGCAAAGATGCAGTGAATAATGTTGATTGGGAGATGGGTGGGAATTTAAAGGCTTGTGGCATGCTAACAATTTTTGAATATAGAGGGCAGAATTGAATGAGAATAGCTAATATGTGAGAGGAGGTAAGGTACCATATCAGAAAGTTGTGAATCCAAACAATCATTCTTTAAAGAAACCAAGCTTTCTACCTGTTACTGGCATTAATCTTCTCCACTTCCGAACAAGATCCAGTTGTAACAAAATGGGGTTCTCTATGTTCATGCTTTGAGAGAGCATGCTCAGTGAGCAAAGAATGGGAAGAGCTGATTGGCTACAAGGATCAAAAATTATCAGATGAGGATTAGATAAGGTTATTTTGATTTTCATGAGTACATTAAAGGTGAAACATTTTTACAAATATTTTCAATCTACAATTTTATTATTAAACTTTAGGTTTACTGATATAAATAGTGCAACATAAATTTGTTTATTCATACATATAATAAAACTTGGAAGATTACTGTAAGAAAAATCTGAAATTAATGCAATATACAGCTTTGAACTCAACCTAATTTAGAGTTAAAATATGAGAGTTGAGAACAACTTCTCATACCACCTATGCTTCACGAATAAGTATGTTTGTACACTGTTTTTCAAATTCATCGGATAAAAAAAACTAGCTAGTAATGATTCTCTTATAGCTATGTTATCACAATAATTAAAAAAAATGGTCAATTTTAAACACAAATTAAAAATGATATAAAGAAACGGATTGAGAGAATTTCAGCTCCAATATGTTTAAATGAAATTTGTGATGCTTACATTTTGAATAATTCAACAAAGAACAAATCTAAATTGTACTTAACTGTATTTTCATGAAGTGAATTTCATGAGAATTTTGAGGTATGTCATGATTTTTCAAAACATAATGCAAATTCTACAGCTCAAATTATACACACACACACTAAATATTACTATTCACAATTCAAGATCTTCATCTTTTAATCAACTGATCACTGAAATGTCAATTCTGAATTTGACAAGATCTCATATTTCTGTCATGATCATCATGCAAAGCCTATTTCAGGATCAACCTTATGTAATGAAGTAAACATCAAAAAATATAAAACCGACCTTTGGTCTGTGCAAAGTAACTTGTCTTGGGTGTGTTTTAGTAGACTAGTATTTTGTAAAAATACAGTCACATTTCAATTATTATACTTTATATATGTATATAGATTACTGCTATTTAGAAATAAGTTCTTAAACTTATAGAACAGTAAATAAAAAAGTAAAGCAAACAATTATTTCTTCTAGTTACAACCTTTGTACTCGGTTGCTAAGCCTTTTAAAAAAATTGCATTTGGAGGATTTGAAAGAAAATATTTTTTTTAGGTTTTATATATATATACATTTGAATAACAAAGAATAACTCAAAAATCCTAAATTACTACATTAATATCATAGAATTGAACTATAATTTATCTAGCTTTGTAATTATGATGTATTTTAGTCTAAAAAAATATGAAATTTCAAGCAGACTAAAGACACATACTACCTCATCGAAATATTGGTTCAAAAGAAAGAAATGGTGCCACGTCCATTAAAATAGTAAGTACTTTGAACTGGTCTCTCATATGTTGTTGTTTTTATTTATGAGCATATGATATAATTATTTAACATTTCTTAAAACTGAGTCTAGGAACTATATGTATATATTGAAACTTACACAGTTTATATATATATATATATAAACTGTGTAAGTTTTAATAATAATGTTTTTCTTTTTAACACAACTCATACTGGATGTCTTACCTCATGATAAATGGAAGGCTTTGATATGCAGGGCAGGCGGAAGGAACGTGCAAATGACTGTCTCTCTTTATTAACCACCTCCTGCAAAAGTTCAATCAATTCACTTAAGTTCAACAAAAATGCTGGTAAGCATCCATATTAATTAAAGTTACTTGTATTGTACTTAACATTTGAAAAAGAAAGTAGTTATAAACATAGAAAAAACTGAAAAAAAGGCAATATTTTTAAATGTGAAATTATCTGCCAACTGTACAGATAATTCTCAACAATTCTTTTAATCAGTAAACCTAAAGCAACAACTTAAGCTAATTCACAAACACGATTTAAACACAGCAGCTCTCCTAAGAGGAATCGTAATGCTCTACCGTGTTATCTCCTGTTACATCAAATTTTATTCTAATCCACATCAGAGAACTAATAACAGACATATTTACATTTTATTCCTAATATAAATAAATATCTGAAACCAACAAGCAATTAACTTATCAATTCTAAATACAAATTCTTTAATAACAGGCAATGTATTAATAACATAAAAACTGTTTTCATATATCCTTTTACTCGTCAACATTTCTTCAAGCAAAGTAAGAAAAAAATTTCAAAATAAGTTTTTCACGCTTATTTTCTCTGCAACATCAATTTTATTTGTCAAAAACCAACCATATGTTTTTCTAATCAGCATATGTAAGAATTCTTATGTAAAAAAGAGGTTAACACTGCAGTTTTCACTCAAATAGTGTGTGTTAAAAGTTCTAAATCACTGTCATTTTTTTCATTCTTTCTCTACACAATTATTTTTTATAGAAAGTTGTGATGACCTAGAATTTCCAAAACATCTACCAATCAAAAGTAGTCATTTATTTTACTACATTATTTGATCTATGATACTGTACAGACTGTGATAATCACAGTGTTGTTTGTTTATACTTTCAAATGGTATTGTGTTTCTAATGCAAGTCTTATGACAGTTTCCGAAACTAGCACAAGGGGTAAATTTATGGTACATTCCAATCTTTTTTTTCAGAATGTAAACCATTCTTTTAAAGTTTCTAACATATCTCACATCTACAAGGAAAAAGGTAAGTGAAGCTGTGATATTAAGAATAGATCAGTTTAAATCATGATCATATTTATAATAGTGAATATTATAAGGTGTTTTGGTAATGAAAAAGTCGTAACATGATTGGTCCATGCTAAATGGTCGTGCATGGCTGCGGAACAAACTCAAAATCTAGAAAGCAGGTTCTATGAAGTAGTTAGATTGATAAAATACGAATGTTCTCCAAAATTCTGCATTATGATCACATAGAGAGGTTAAACTTGATTTTCTGGCAATGCATTATCACCAATTATATGTGAATAAACAAACGGAATGAAATAAAATTTACAGGTGATTATTAGTACATATACTTGTGATCTAGGCCCTCTGGTATCATGATTTATAATCCTTATGATATATAACACACACACATGTTAAAATGTGGTCTGTAATCAGTAGTTATTGTGATATAAAACATGACAATTTTTAGCAAATCTCTATTTTCTGGCCTCATTAAAAAACATGGTTTTTTATCATGATCTGAATCTAAAAGACAAGTACTTCAACTGGCTCTCTTTTCTTGCTACAATAAATACAAAATCTTTCAAGTTGCTTGAGAAAGATGTTACTACAATGAAGTATTCATCCTTTGTTATATATTAAAGAAGTTTCATACTATGCTGTAAATTAAAGGAGTATCCTTCAGTAAAGTGATTTGGCAATAACAGGAGGCTGGGCAGGAAATGGGTAAACACACAACATGTAAAAATGATGCAATATGATATGGAATAATATCAATTGACATCACACTATAAATCAATTACTTACACATAAATATATAGTAAATCTTCTATTTCAAGAACTATAGTAGGTAAAATAATTTAATGAAGTATTCAGATAATTTTAGGTTACATAAAACAGTTTTCCACTTACCAAGTTGTATATACCAAGCAAGAGAACTTCCATACACCAGAAATTCTAAAAAAAAAAAGTTATTTATATATATGTTTAGTTAAAGACTTCAGTAAATAACTATAAAAAATAACATTACAAAGTAGTCAAACATGATTTAAAGGAAATTGGTACAAGTTAACTACAATATTAAACCTAATAAAAAAGCTGCATTGTGTTAACTTAAATTTCTTTAGTTGAAACATTTTATACAAACAACAAAGGCAGGGTACGCATTAAAGACAACCTAATGTTGTATAAAGGATTTTCCTCTTTTATACCATCATAGCATACCCACATTTGCTCATAACCTCACACCATAAAATGTATATTTCTGTTCATACATACATATCTTTCTCTCCACTCCAATGCAATTTTAACATTCTCATGTATATCACATTCTATTATGATGTATTTCTGTATATTTAACACAAGATTAAAGGACACCTAGGTGCCTTTTGTTCCACTTAGGCTGTCATATCCTCTAAATTAATCAAAACTTTTATCATTCAAATATTTATTAAGCTTTCCCATTATCTTCCATAAAATAACTTTATCTACCAGATTCAAAAGAAACCCATTCCAGAGGTTAAAAACCCTGTTAGAAAAATAAAGTTGTCTAATCTGAAAATGACTTCTTCCCTCCCAAAATTTATACTTGTGTCCCCAAGTCTTACCATTCTCACCAATAAATATTAAAAAAGATGACACATCAACACTATTAATTCCCTTAACCATCTTAAACACCACAATCAAACCCCATCTAACGTTTTTTTTTTTTTATAGAGAAAAGAAATTCAGAGATCTTAACGTATCTTTATATGTCAACCATTTCATACCAGGTATCATCCTAGTAGCCCTCCTCTGAACCCTTTCCAACAATTCAATGTCCCTCCTGGGGGTAAGAAGCCCAGCACTGAATGAAGTATTCCAAATAGTGTAACCACTGACTATAATGACATTTTATCCCTTTAAATTTGTATTCAATATTTCTGTAAATACAACTTTGCTTGGATGGTTTTAGAGACTGATCAACCAGAATGCCAACGTCTTTTAGTTCCATAACACTGCTAAGGTTATTCCCAACAAAATTATACTCATAATTCAAACTGTGATATCCCATGTACATTACCTCACACTTAATAAAATTTACACCCATCTGTCATTTACTTGCCCAACTCATCAAATAATCCAAGTCCTCCTCACAGCCAGCAACATCCAAAACTTTAATGTCATCAGCAAATTTAAATTATCATCCCTATATACACTCCATTCTGATATTTTTATTTTAGCCTATATACACTCCATTCTGATATTTAAATTATCATCTATATACACTCCATTCTGATATTTTTATTTTAGCCTATATACACTCCATTCTGATATTTTTATTTTAACCTATATACACTCCATTCTGATATTTTTATTTTAGCCTATATACACTTCATTCTTAAATTTTTATTTTAGTCTATATACTACGCTCAATCTTAATGTATTTTTTAATATTTCCACATACGCCGCAGTCTGTTTTCATGTGTTCTTTATTAAGTGATAAAGTACTTCTTTAGTGTCCATAAAAATAAGAGTTGGTCCTTTATCTAATAATCTATATTTGTATCTCTTCTTTTTCAACTACCTTAACCCCAAGAACTCTGGATTATTTAGAACATTGTCAAATATGGACCATCTTCTGGTTAAAATCTTGACAACTGACTCTAGATATGTTTCTAAGAGGATCAAATTTTCAAAGTAATACAGGTATACTTTGTCTCTTGGTTAATTCTTTTACAATTCTGATAAACTTCTAAGCACACTGATTTTATTAGTAGCTAAATATATATATACATATTATTTATCAATTTAATAAAAAATGAGTCCCTGTTTGATAGCGTTATTTTTTAAACATTATTTTCTTACAATTTTTGATTGAAAGAGAAATTAATTTACATTCATAAACCATACTGGAAGTTTTTCAACACAGCATTGATCCATTAACCCATTTCCTTACTATTTTTCTTTGAACTTTGGACCTATATTTTTGCAAATAATGAGCAAATTTTAATACAAAATGTAAAATATTTTATGCATGATTTTTGAAAGTAAGTTTAAATAATGGTTTTCATTTATATATATATATATATACCCAACTTGAATAGGTACAGCAAAAAGGTAAGGCAGTGGATTAAAAATGAATGCATCCTAATGGTACGTACCTTCCTTTCGCCGCGAGCTACAGCACACAGATAAGTACCAAGAAGAACTGGAAGATATTGAAGCGCAAACATCTGCAGTTCATCATCGCCTGATCTGTAGAAACTAAACAGCTGATGACATACTGATTCAAGAAGCTTTATGAATAAAAAAAAAACAAGGAAACGGAAAAATGATTAAATATTAAAAATATTAATATAATAATGATAAATTCATACAAGTATAATGAACGAAATAAAACTTACTGTAGGAGCTTGCTGGCTGCTACATAAATATTTTCTTCCAAGTGAAACATTCAATGTAGTGTTACTACAATAAAAAACTCTAGGGTATTATTATTAGTATTAGGGTATTAGTAGTAGTAAGGGTTAAACTTTTGAAAATTAAGTTTTGATCCATAACATGGTAAAAAAATAAAACATACATACCCTATGTACACACACACACACAAATATATCTAATAGTACAGCTGCTTAGCCAAGATTTTATTACAATTGTGCATTTGGTGATATAAGCACCAAATCTTGCGGACAACTACAGTAATATATACATAATTATTCAAGCATGAGAGGCACTTCAAATTGCATCTGTGTCTAAAGTTTTCAGGATTCCAAAGTGGTCACCATATATATTGGCCGTTCAGAGCCTGTGAACCATGTTCTAAATAAAAATGTAATTCTTATACACTTTTCTCCCATTAAACTGCTTCGTTTGATAAATTATGTGCAAAGCAATATTATTAGCACTCTTTTCTGTGGCTGAAGCAGAAAATACTAGCTCACTTCCCAGATATGAGAGCTCAAACTAAGGGACGAGATGTCTTTCTCATTTTTGATAGAGACATGGAGCTGTTAGCAGGACAATGAAAATGATGGAATTCACCTTGCCAGGGCAGCAAAAATTATCTGCCAGCAGCCGTTTGACAAGGGGAAGCCATTTGATGGAATATTCCATAAGGCATGCCAAAAGAACCCAGTTCCTAACACAATGCTTGCATTGAGAGGCATGATATTGAAAGGGCCCAGCATCAAGGATTAAACTAGCAACTCTCCGACACCTGCATTTCTTGCTATTACACACCTGTTAAAATACAACAGTGTCAAGCACGAATACACAGAAACAAACAATAATGTTACATCAGTTTGGCACAACATCAACCAAGAAACTCCAGTTCCAAGGTACATTGGAATGATGTTGCACACACATACTCACAAGAGAGAGCACGTTAACAAGTTACATTGCATTGGCCTCAGCATTTCCTATGACCGTGTGCTGTCCATCTCTGCTCAAATGGGCAATGGGGTATGTGAACTCTTTGAGAGAGAGAGAAGGCAGTTTGTTCACCAAAGTTTTGTTGTAAAGTATTGACATCTGCTACTGTAGACAACATTAATAACAATCCATCTTCCACAACATCCAGGGATTCATTTCATGGAACTGCCATCTCCCTCTTGCAGCCTCCCAGTTTTGTTGAGGAAGGCACCGATCATGACATAGTAATCATGGTAACAAAATACAGTCAGCAAATTTCCACACTACTACACTAAAGTTCCTCCAGTAGTTGCAGACACCAAACGGATGTCAGTATCTACAGATGGATCACTCTCTCTTAAAAGAGGAGGAGGGCAGTAAAAGGCAATCAAACATGAGTACACATGGCTAGATAACATATTTCATGGGCCACCTTTCACGCAAACTGTCAGCCAGTGAACGACCATGTTAAAATACCGACAGTTCTATTTCTGCTGTTTCAGAAAAAGGCCACACAGTGCCAATGATGGGTGTGGTCAGATGTGTTGTAGCACATCTAAATACAGGGCAGATGCATCATTACTTTTGATCAGTCACCCTTTGCCATTGCAAAGCAAGTTCTGCGGAAGTGGCCTGCACAGTATGAAGAGGAAAATTATGTGGTTCTCTTTGGTGGTCTCCATACTGAAATTGCAACTTTTAAGACACTCGGAAACTGGCTGTAGGGCTGTGGATGGACAGGAGCTTTGGTACTGGCAGAAATTGCTACCAATGGAATCGCATGTAGTTCAAATGCACCTAGTTTGATGCTTTTATCACAAAATGCACAATTACTTTGGTGATCTACCCAACTATAACCACATACTACATTTACATAATTGTAATGATGCAACATATATATATATATATTTGTACATAATACTAGAATCAGTAATAATATTTAAGGTTTTCCTAAAGACTGCTGTATCAATGATTCTCATCCCAAGAGGGCAATAAAGCATCAACCTGGATAATTATTATTGTTTGCTGGTGTTTCTAATAGGATGGAATGACAAAAGGAGGTGATCAGTGTTAATTAAAGTTAACTAGTTGTTGATGTAATAATTTCTACCAATGAGAGCTTGTATGTGGTAGGCAAGTTTCTTCCCATTCTACAGTGATTGGTCAAGTCACAAGTAAACAAGTATGAACCAATTACAAAATATTATTCCCACGAATGTTTTGTCGAAAGAAAACCAAAAAGATCTAAGTTCGTATTGGTAGGAAATTTGACTTCTTTCACAGGGCTTTGCTGTTTATTAGAAAGAAGGGATATATATATAAAGCATAGAAACAAAAGTTTCTGTAACGCACGTTTCATGTATATCATCTGAACATTCTGTTGGTAAAATCCAAGGTTTTAACATTTTTTTATGTAGGGTAACATAAAATTCGCATACATAATGAAAAGTAAAAATCCTAGTTTTTACTGAAAATACCAGAGTAATCTTATAATACCGGAGAACCAAACAATACAAGCAATTATATCACAACAAACTCAACTGATGTTTGGAGATATTGATAAATGTTCTTTTGAATACAAATAAGCTAAAGAAACAGATGGAAATTTATAGTATCTACACATTTATTTGATGTGAATGTTAAAAAAATTCAAATTCAAATTACTCATACAAGAAATTGTTTGTGAAATTTCTATATAATGCTTATATTTTACAGATTTCTTTTTAGGTTGTTACCATCTGCTACATCTGTACTTGTAACAGCGTTACTACTTCAGGATCATACCCAACAAGTATTTGTCTTTTCACCCTGCTTGTGTAAAGATTAAGTAATTGTTTTGAATTTCGCGCACAGCTACATGAGGGCTATCTGTGCTAGCCGTTCCTAATTTAGCATTGTAAGACTAGAGGGAAGGCAGCTAGTCATCACCACCCACCACCAACTCTTGGGCTACTCTTTTACCAATGAATAGTGAGATTGACCATCACATTATAATGCCCCACGGCTGAAAGGGCGAGCATGTTTGGTGTGACGGGGAATCGAACCCGCAACCCGCAGATTAAGTAATGACAGTGTGTAACAGCTTCAGAAGGTATCTTTCTGCAATGCTTGAAGATGACAGCAGAACAACTGGTCAACGAGATGCTTTGGGGCTGTAGTCTATATTCTGAATTATAGGAGCCCTTTTACTCAAACGAGACAGCATGGTTTAGTGGTTTTGCCATTTGGACTTGTAATTGGATAGCTTGTGAGTTCAGGGCTGGTCCTCATCATGCTATGGTGTCCTTGAACAACATACTTTACCTCACTTGCTAACTGGAGGTTAACCTACAATGGATTGGCATCCCATTCAGGAGGAATGAGTCACCATTCTCATCCAAATTGTGCTTTTTGGTTTAATTTGTTGTGACTTTTGCACAAAGTTACACGAGGACTATCTGCATTAGCTGTCCCTAATTTAGTGGCAAAAGATTAGAGGGAAGGCAGCTAGTTGTCACCACCCACTGCCAACTCTTTTACCAATGAATAGTGGGATTGACTGTCACATTATAATGCCCCCACAACTGAATGGGTGAGAATGTTTGGTGAGACAGGAATTTGAACCTGTGACCCTCAGATTGTGAATTGAGTACCGTAACCACCTGGCCATACCGGGACCTGTGCCACTTGAAACTGGAGTTTGAAAGTATTCGCTCCATGTGCCTCACAAGGGTACATCAGGGATTTAACTTTTTAACTAACTCTAGTCAAGATTGAAATATGCTTGTTGATTAATGTGCTTGTTGGCATGTTATAAAACTAACAGTCAACCCCATTAAATGTTGTGGAACCACTTTAATAAGCCTTTCTATTTAATCATCAGAAACACTATACACAGTTACATTCACTAGATGATAACATTAGATCTTGGTTAATACCAGACTAATAACATGTTATTATTTTTACCACTTATTATCATTAGATACTTATGGAAATTATCCTTCTCAGGTTTAGTATAGATTTCAGGAGTTTATGAATTTCATCTTTTTTTTTTTATAAATTAATTTTTGGGGAAAACTAAAGAAGCACGTTTATGTATACTGTGTTATTTTCTCACACAAATGAAACTTTAGACATATATTTGTCCAATAAATTGGGCTTATAATTCAAGCTCAGTTGGAGCTACACATTTATGGGTGCATTTCTCTTTTTTTCTCATACAAGGCTTGTGTTTTTGTAGTTCCAATTAACTCAGCATACCTATAAATACATTATGTTCTGCATTACTAAAAAACAAATTCGACAGTGCCAACCAAGGACACTGAGCTGACACTGTTTTGTGTAGCTTTTGTTGGAAAAAAACCAAACTAAAGTACTAATTTGTAAGTGTCTATCCTGAATGTGAATATGACATGTACAAACTCAGAACTGTACATGTACTCCCACAGTAATTTTCTCTCAAAACTATCCCCCCCCAAGATTATTGTGTAAGTGTGAAATGTAGCTGTCAAGCGAAACAAGTTTTACTGTGATGATAAGATAGGTAAAGCTTTGATGTTCACGAAACAAGAAAACCTAAGTTACAGTAGCCTACTTAGTTCAAATTATATATTCAGAAATGGAAAATTGAGTTATAATTCACATAAACTTGTGCAAACAAATATCAAAATAGCTTATCAATCTGGCTATATATTCAGAAATGGAAAATTGAGTTATAATTCACATAAACTTGTGCAAACAAATATCAAAATAACTTATCAATACTTGGCTATATATTCAGAAACAGAAAATTGAGTTATAATTCACACAAACTTGTGCAAACAAATATCAAAATAGCTTATCAATCTGGCTATATATTCAGAAACAGAAAATTGAGTTATAATTCACACAAACTTGTGCAAACAAATATCGAAATCTATATACTACTAAAACTTGTTTGCTTGTCTGTACTTAAATACAGCAAAAAACTGCACACAATATGAGAATAGAAACAGAATAAAATGGGTTACCGAGTTGGCTATGTTTTTCGGGTCTCTTTTATGAAAATTTCTAGCTTGAGTAATTTTACATCACACTACCATTCGCAATTTTTATGAAACTTCTTCATTCAAATCTATTTCCCTGTCAATGTTCCCATCTTCATTAAAAGGCTTAAGATGACAAAAACAAGATCTTGAAGAATTTCTCAATAATGTGATTTGGTTATAGTAGGTAAGGAAATGAGAAAATTTTCTCAGTCAAATTCTTCATAACCTCTGAATAGTGGGTGACCCAACGGGTCACCGGTGGTCTAGTAGCTTATCAATCTGGCTATATATTCAGAAATGGAAAATTGAGTTATAATTCACATAAACTTGTGCAAACAAATGATCTCAATTAGAAAATTCATGCTGCCAGTGTGAGAATGATAATTAATTATTCATCATAAATGAAAAACAGACAAAATAGCTTGGAGAAAACCTAACAATTAGCCTCAATGACTTGGCAGAGAATGTGTACTTCTTTTGTTACTTCACAGAACCTTTATAGTACTTCATTGTCCAATCAAATCAACAAGTTTTCTTAGTGTAATAGCTCAGAAATAAAGAGATGTGTGTCATCTTGCATTTTTATAATTTATGGAAGAAAATCATACGCATAACTGATTAGCTATTTGAAACGTTTCAGTAAAATCTGATAGTTATATATGCAAATTCATAGCTGTTACCTATGCCTAAATCTTATCATAGTTTTGTAAATATTTGGTGGGCAAACACCGTCAAGCCATTCCCTGAATCAAAACGTGTAACACTACATGATTGATTATATGTTACGCATCCCTTACTGGGTTAATGCCCTAAGTTCTATCAATTTGTGAAGCAGTTTCTAATGAAAAGAAGAGCTACTGATTTTGTTTTCTAGAAAAAGAAATGACGGGGGATGCAAATTAAGAAAAATGTAGAACTTAATACATAGGTGAGGAAAATCATAAAAATATTGAAATTCCAGAAATGATAGATAATAGCCACGTGATCAGTAGTAGTTGTGAACAAGAATGAAGTTATTGAAGTGACTGACAACGTCATCTAGCTAGCAGAAGTAATGAATAAAATGCTGATAAGTTAGTGACAGAGAATGGCCAGACTGCTAATCTGGTTTGAAGAAGGGACGTTTGTACAATGCTATATGAGAAAAACCATAAAAGACAATGACAAATGTATGGTATTATAGTACCATAATTGTTTAAATAATACGATACAGTTATACAAGAAGTATATTGGAATTTACATATGGATTAGAACTGGATGATTTAATCAATTAATGGATATAATTTATTACCTATGAGCAACGATTACATTTGTTTCGTGTCATTAACCGAAATTAGTTTCCAGTTATTACTGTTTTTCATTATTACAACAAATGATTAATCTAAGTTACGATTAAACTGACTATCACATAAATAATTAAATAATTAACACCAGGGTTTCAAATCATTACCCTTTTTGATTCTTCCAAATATCACAATTATGTTCATTGTTAAGCATAAAGACACATAACAGGCTAATTTTGATCTGCTGCCATCTTGTTTTATTCTTCTTCAGCTGCTGGATAGTAGCTGGCAGGAAAGTAATCATGTGTCACTTCTCACCGTCTACTTTTTATTTTTTCAACTTTTGTTTTCTTCTTAATCTGCTGACTAGTGAAAAGGCAACTTTATGATAGTACCCCCCACTAACTTTTTTGTTTGCGTTTAAATACCATGCTTTGAGAAACACTGTATTAAACAATGAATTGAATGTAATCAAATAACGATACCATTGATTAGCAAACGCCACTAATCAGCCACCTTTAATGTGTATATTTATGTTTCAATGATAAAATTTGGTTTAATTTTTATTTATGGAAAGTTATCTTGGAAGAATAGACAATATTAGCAGGTGCCAAATCATGACAAATGGCATTAAAAACTGGTAACATCAATCCTGCCCTGGACAACTGTTATTTTAGATGCGAGGTAAACTCAAAGATAGAAGTTGTGGAGTGGCTGTGTTATAGGTCATAAGGTAAAGAAACTTTTGTTTTTAGGTGATAGGGACAAGTACTGTTGTACAGAAATAGATCATATACATTATAAAAAATGTACTAACCAGTACTGAAAAGAAATACTTAACTTGGGTTTGAAACTTTGCCACCTCACTCACCAAGCAACTAACAGCTGACATAATAGCCAACTCAGAATCTACTGCCCAAAAATTCTCCAAACCAGTGATGGCTTGAATGGGTAATGAATAAAAAACTTTAATATAAGTTTAACATAACAGCAAATGTAG
>NW_013669301.1:20788-22309 GCF_000517525.1 Limulus polyphemus
GACCGGATACTATTGCAAAACTTAGAAGAGGTATCTTGGCACCCCGGGGAGGTGGATTAGAGAAGGGTTGTTTTGTTCAATTAAGATGGATTCTTTGATTTTTCATTTGTTTATGTTGTGTTTTTTGTTTAAAATGACTGTGTTTTTAATAGACATGAATTTTAATAGAACATGAATTATTTCCTCGAGTCCTCTAAAACAGTGCAACACAGTCAAAACTCTAACTGTAGATAAAAGAAATGGCATAATCATCTTAGACAAAGATGATTAACACAATCATGTAGTTACTAAATGATCACCAAAGAAACAGATAACAACAACACCCTGCTATTCCTCGGGATTTTCATCAGAATAACAAATTTACTAAAACAGCATATAGGAAACAAGCTCATAACAATAGATACTTACATTTTCAGAGTAACCATCCACCTCCCGATAAAAGCTGTATTATTAAGTACTTTAACAACAGAGCTGAAAACTCCATCGAAACCAAATGCCGACACATCGCAGTGTTTCAAACAGAATGAGCACCCTTCTTATTTCATTAACAGTAGCTTGAAAAACATAGAAATATCAACTGATAAAGCAGACAAGAAAAGCACATTCAGTGCTATTTACCTCCGGTACACGCAAAGTGAAAAGATCAAGCACACAGCCAAAATGTTCAACATTGCTGTCCGCTGGAAACCCCACACATCACCAATATCATCTGTGACAACAAATACAAAAAAGGTAATTTAAGAAATAATATATTCCTGTAAGAAACTGGAAGACACTATAGGGTGAACTAATGTAACATTATTG
Organism: Limulus polyphemus; assembly: GCF_000517525.1. NCBI lineage: Eukaryota > Metazoa > Arthropoda > Merostomata > Xiphosura > Limulidae > Limulus > Limulus polyphemus. The sequence continues at coordinate 21,593 of NW_013669301.1, forward strand.
GGCAGACCTGCCAATCTAGTGTAACTGCATTAATTATGCTTTAAGGGACAAACCAACATCAGAATAATTGATGAGGACAATAAATAGAAATCTTAGTTATAATTTTCCTATATTGAAAATGTATTTTCAATAGGTACTTCCCTCTTCTCACAAGATTAGCTATTCTTGTTCAGTGCTGCCCTCTATTTGCAAACTTTTTTATTATGCATGCCACAAGCCTTCCGCACCCTCCTACTGGAATCAAATCATTCCAACATGTCGCTCATGCAAATCATCATGAGTCATTTCTGGAACAATAGGAGAATAATACACTCACGTGACATAAGTGACTGCCCCTATGTGCCTCTACTGAACAATCACTTCGAAGTTTGGCAGAACCCGGAAGCACCTGATGTGAGTGGGGAGATGAGGTAAGTACCTATAGACTTTCAGTGTAGAAATATCATAACTTCTGATTTGGCACTTCCCTCCACTCACAAGGTTAGCTAGAATCCCACAATGATTAGGAGGAGGGACTGGTGCAAAAGAAGAACAGACGTACTCCCCGAAAGTGTCTGAAGAATACCCCTGTAAATAAAAGAGTTAGAGCCGAAGATCTGAAGAGAGGAACTGTACCACTTCTGATTCAGGTATACTCTTTGTCCAGTTGAAGAATGTGTAAAAATCAGAGCAGAAAATGAGGAGCACATCCTAGTGGGAGAGAAGGTGGTCCTAACC
>NW_013669301.1:23285-29562 GCF_000517525.1 Limulus polyphemus
TGAAACAGGTTGAGACAATCCAAAGAGTAATAAAAGAGAACGAGGGAGAGCCAAGGATAGAACCAGAATAATCCCATGTACCCCTGCTGTGACCCACAACACATGAGGAAATTGAGGGAGGAAGATAGACAACCCTAAACCTGTGTGAGGACTTATGTTGATTGGTTCACTCGAAATACAAAACCAGCCCACGAGGTATTGACATCCATGTGAGAGTAGGATGAAGGCTCCTTATTGAAGGAGGGAGGGGGGGGACTGCATTTTGACATCTCACTAGGTTGTATGACTAATCCCAAATCGGAGGATATTACATCATCTACACTGGCAGTACAGCACTGCTTTACTCTGAAGTGAATGGTTATAGCCATTTTATGTGGAACCCATACTGTATGTTTGAAGGTAAAATGAAACATGGAACAGAAGGAAAGTGATGCAAATTAAGGTAAAGTGAGGGGAAAAAAATCATAATAATATCCCAGGTCAGAATGGTAGGCAGTCAGGGAGGACGACTAATCCGGAAGGAACATAGTAAGCATAGGTGAGGTTAAAAACTCCACAGTATCGTGAAAAAAACAAACAAAGGCATGGGACATGACTACCCGATAACCCATGGTCGAAAAACCAGGGAAGAAACTCTGCCACCCGAGACACAGGGGTTCGATCCGCAGGAAATCTCTGACTTGTAGATTAACTGCAGAACACTTTCCATTTATGCCAATAAATGCCCACTGACGAAGAGCAAATGGGACAAGCTAAAAGAAAGCTAACTGCAGGTATAAATCTGATCTCCCCACCATGGACTGAATAAGAGCCAAACATGAAGACAAATGATGTGAATGTCTGGATGGAGTACTGGCGAACGAAGTGGATGAAGAGGGGCAGGAGACAAAGGAAGAGGCAGTGGAAGTAAAAGTTGGAGCTGGAGAAATCACAGAAACCACAGTTGAGCTAGCCATAAGAAGGACCTAACACAGAATGGTAGGGATGAGGGAAATCACCCATGGAAGTAAAAGGATGGGGGGGGGGGGTGAATGAACATACAGGAACGTGTGGGGCCAATCCTGGCCAAAGGCATCAACAGCCCTAGCTAGAGGAGGAGGTACTGGATGCCAAATAGAGGTAATGGGAGGTTAAGAGATGTAGTAAACAGATCTATGTTGGGTGAGTCCCATGGAAGACAAAGTCACCAGAAAACAAGAGAATCGATAGATCACTCCGATGGATAGATGAGAAAAACAAACTGCAAACTCAGCAAGAGCACCCAGAACATGACATGCAAGGATATGAATATTATGTGTGGGGCCCAAAAAAGCAGAACTTATACATGAAATAGGAGGAACTGCAAACAGGTGCCACCCATAGGAGCAATGCTCCCATAAAAGGGACAAGACAAGAAAAGGAACAGATCATAAAACCCTATTAATAATGGAAAGGGAAACAAACAACAGTGTCACACCCTATACTAACCCAAAAGCAAAGAAGCCATGTGAGGAGGGTATAAACAGAAGATGGCAAACACCCCAACATAGGGGAAGAAAGAGGAGGTACCCCTCATCAAACCCGAAATGTAAACAAAACACCGAATAAAGGGAAACAGGAAACATTAAAGGCATGAGTGATGATAGAGGGGGGGGGGAGAGAAAAATGGCTGAAGTTAAACTAAGGTAAAAATTGTAAGCCCGTAGAAGGTAAAGCTTGTTAGTACCCAAACCCAAAAAGAGACAAAATGGAAAAGCACAGAAAACATGAAGATGATATTCTGCAAAACGTGTCTGAAAATGTGTAAAGTAGGTCTAGCAGATACTGCTATGGAAGTATGGAAGGCATTCCATGATAAGGACAGGGAGAACTGCAATTTTAAGATCTTCGAAAATGAGTTCAGTCATTATACGGGGAAGCAGATATGACAGACACTGGCATATAAGAAGTATACAAGAAGTATAAAATAGAGATTAAACTAAAGTAACTGTAAAAAGTACAAACTAGAAAGAAAAACAAAATGAAATAGTTAACGAAGTGAAAAACGGGAAGAAAATGATGTGAGGTATGCATCCCTTATGATGTTGAGTTGAAGAAAAATCTGGAACCATGGTAGATACGAACCTGTCCAGAAGACTACAGGAAACCAATCAATTAATGGCAAGAACGATAAATTAGAAACTAAATGAGATGAATGGTAATAATTATAAAGTAGGGACTGTAAAAGGATAAACTAAAAAAAGAAAAACAAAATGAATTAGTCAACATACTAAAATGGGAAGAAAAGTGTAGGGAATGAATCCCATATGAAGAAAAACTGGAACCTAAGTAGACTTAAAATTTACTTGTTAACAAATCTGGTATTCACAATGTAGGTTCCTTTTTGTGAAAACTGTAAGAAGGTAGCTTCCACGTTGTAAGTAATAGGAACTAAGTTACTATGAAACGTGTAATTATGTTTTATCAAGCAACATGAAGGCCGTATATAGAGAAATCCTTAACATAAATAGACGGTCGTTAAACAGTTGGTCCGCTGTATGATATCAAATAATGAAATGTCATAACATTATTTGCATACCTTAGTTGATTTATACGGTGAAGTAAAATGGACTCAAAACCATATAGATACAATATGAAGATTACTTAGTTTCACAGGATAGAAAGTTATACTATTTCAACATTTCACCTTTCTTATCGACGTTAGTTAATTTGCTTCAGCTACTAATATGATTGCGAGAGTATAAACCTCTCTCTTCTGTTAATGTTGTTTACTCGACACTATTCTACCTTCACCTCAATCGCTTTGATCTTCTACAACTTAGGATTCAATGACCGTGACATCTGTTATCAATAAAAATCTTTTAATGGTTTTTTTATAAAATAAACACTTTTACACAACAATCATTCTCCAATTCACTGCAATACAATTAACATTTATTCTTGCATCTCTTATGGTTATAATTTGTTTTAGTTTTGAATTTTGCTAAAACTTGCACGGAGGCTATCTACGTTAGCCGTCCCTCATTTAGCAGCGAAAGACTAGAGAGAAGGTGGCTAGTCATCACCACCCACCGCCAACTTTTGGGCTACTCCTTTAGCAACAGATAATGGGATTGACCATCACATATAACACCCCCACGGCTGAAAGGGCAAGCATGTTTGGTGGGATGGGGATATGATCCCATGACTGTCAGATTGTGAGTGAAGCTCCCTAAACACCTGGCCATACAGTTATTACATAGAATTTTACTGGTATATAGTTAAGAATTGACACTTGGGCAGGTGTTAAAATTTTTTTTTTGGGGGGGGGCATTGAAAGTGTAAAACCCATAGTTTAGGAACAAGATCGTTACTTACCTCAACATGATATTTCTTTTCTTCTAATACTGTAAAAATTGCTTGAATCAATTCAGTGTTTTGTTTGATTGTTGAAGCAAAACTGGGCACTTCTGCCAAGCTGAGATCCTGAAAATAAATACACAAAATTAACCAGGTAAATAGTCTTAAATTAATCAAAAAATTGTCATTCAAACGATGAGAATGTAGACGTATATATTCCAGAGCTATCGAAATTATAGTACATTTAGTTTTAAAATCTGACTTGAAACTAAGTTACATCATAAAGGCAACTCTAAGGTTTACTTTTAGATCTCTGCATTGCTTCAAACCTTTCTTAACTCTTCAACTGTGGTTGACATCATATGATGCAAGCATTTTGAATGGACAATCATAATACTATTTTCAAATATAAATATATATATAAAGGGTCTTTTGCAGTTTTCTGTTGTGCTTCTTGTTTGCAGCTGATAATAGATTTTCTTACATTTAGAGCTCTCAATGACTATAGATCAACAGGTCTTACCTTGTAATCAGCCAGCCATTCCCGAACAATAGTGTCGGCCATACCCTTAGCTTCATTCTTATTTAATGACACAGGAGCCACGGTAACCGGTTGTACAACTAGATAAAAGAAAAACCATTTATCTCATCATAACAGCTAATACACAGCTGTTTGTTAGCATCAAAAATAGCCATCTTTATAAACGTTTTTCATAAAGTTATCAAGTAACTACAGAGGCTCATCATCATGAATAGTACTCCCATAGCTTAAAAGAACTATATAGAAAACAATCATGACACTAACAACCAAAGTTTCATTGAGAGTTGCGATCAACCCTAGTTAAATCTTCTAACAATTTATATATATATGTATATATCAATAAAAAATATTCTAACTATCTTCAGAAAAAACCAAAAGACATTTAATTCAATATATTTGCTATGGTAAATTTTGTTTCTCCAGAGCTAAAAGGATTCATTATGCATTAATTAAACTGATTGGTCAGTTACGGATTTATTAGTGTCGTAAAAATAAAAAAAAGCAGTGTACACACCGTCATGGGACAAGTAGTGTCTAATCTTATCAATATCTGACGTTTTCACGCGAATTACAAGAGAACGTAACAGATGTGATTCAACAATGAGAGTTGGGAGCTTTAACGATCTCAGTTAAGCCTAAAGTCAGCCACTGATCAATAGTAAAGCTTAAAATAACGAAAACCTTGCTCCAGTAAATTTAATAAAATTAATAGTTTGCGGAACGAAATGCTGTGACTGAAATAAAATTTTAATGGTTAAAGATATCTAGTTCATTATACCCAACACAAAGTACCACACATGTAAGTACATTTAAGTTTTATCTCATCATTCGCTCACTGAAATGCTAGAAGTAGAAGCTGCCATGTTGTAAAATATAAATAATTATTGTCATAACTTATATATACATATATAGTAAAGTTTCTTCTGAACTATGCAGAATTGTTTATTAACAAAAAAGCTCATCATTTTCTTTGAAAGTTTGCCAACTGACGCTATAAGTATAACACAGAATGTGTAATTTTGGTCATAAGGCCTATTAATTTTTTAATTTATTTTAATAGACGTACAAAAGTGTTATGTTACAGCATACACGTTAGGAACACGTAACCTTATGTTTCAAAACCATACAAATACTTGTTCATACAAGGATAAAATTTTCTACTGCAGAGCTCGAGTTGTATAAATTAAGCTAGCACGCGGTACACACACTTAATATTACTAAAACAACACAACTTTCGAAATAGAAAGTTTAATGTAAACAGCAATTTCCGTCTCTCGGTTAACAGTACATTAATCAGTTCTGTTTGACACATGCACAGCTACGTGTAATCTTTACAAAGCAGTGCTGGAGGCTAACGCGAATACACTATTTCATCATTAGAAAGCCTATTTGGAGTATTCTGGTTTTTAAGTTATAAGAAAGGATATTAACACCTTTTCTATGTTGTATAGAAATGTAAATAGGAATGTTTTCGGTATATCTGGCTACAACCGATGACTCAACAAAAAAACGAATTATGTACACGATTGTAGGCTCGAGATTTCTTGAAAACATTAAAGACTTTAGGTGACATCCAAGATTGAGCATAAAATTAAAAACACAGGGGTCACTACTACAATTTACTCACCGGGTAAATTCTTAAGAGATGTTTTTTCAAAAACTGTTTTAAGTATGTATAATACAACTCTCACGTACACGTTTACGTTAATCCCGCCATCACCGACAAAATGCCAGACGATTTTCCTGCACTCGCCGGTATATAATAAATCAAGTTGGGTTCGAAAGATTTTTTTTATAACACTAACTGTTGCTTTCCTTTTTTTCAAAATATCTCTCATCTAAGAAGAGTTTGAAGTGGGGTAAAATTTACACGAACTGTAAGATATAAATTACAAGGAACCCCAAACATAAAACTTAGCTTGGTTATACGCCCCATTAGCTTAATTAAAAATCGATAAAATCTTAGAACTTTCGACAAGTGAACCTGTCTTCATCAGGGGGCAATGGCATTTTGATCCATTAAGCGAAAATTCTAATTTTTTTTTATCTTTTGAATATGATCTACTACCCATTTTGATGCTACATGTCACAAATAGAAGGTTCTTACGGTCCAACGCCTCATAAACATTTAGAGGCTGGGGAGGTGTGTGTGTGTAATACTATGATATATGCTACACAATATGGTATTTTGAATCTGAACAAGTCTTAATTTACACACTGCATGACATTTACTCGTATTTCGGTTTGGTAATGTACTGTTACGTCTCCGTTCGTTTGTTAATTTTCCGTAACTTCGTTCCGACGAAACTTTAGCGACACAAGTCCTTTCTTAAATAAAACTGGTTTATTCTTTCTGAATATAACTTTGCGATACATTTAATTTCAACAGTCGCGCTATAACAACGAACGTCTCACGTG
>NW_013669301.1:29719-31399 GCF_000517525.1 Limulus polyphemus
ACCATCTTATATATACCAGGCTACCCCCAATCTAGTAGTCTCCCGATAATTCACGAAGGTTCGAGAGAAGGACGTGGCGTGACCTCGCTGACGCAACAATACTCATCATCGTATATTAGATTTTGGAGAGGTCATCTCGTAGGCTCAAGAGAGGATTGCCACCCTTAATGTTAGCTATCAGATGTACCAAATGTTGCATACTATATAATGTACATGTTTCTTTACATAAACAGGTGTTGTTAAGATGGTTTCTTCACAGAAACGGGTATCGTTCGTTTAATTTATCCCTACAAATAATATTTTCTTAACACGCACTGGTATTCTTTGTTAAATCTATATTTACATAACGAAGGGTCTCTTTCTTTTTGGACTACACACTGAGTAAGTGAATCCAGGAAATCTAGTAAAAAATTACGAAATAATTTAAATTATACGCTAAATAATATTGAATCGTTCCTCACAATACAATATTCAGAACATAATTAAAAACGACTGTACGTAAGCTCTATGATAGTCAGGTTTTGTAGTACTACTAGACGAATGTCCCATTATGAAAGTACCTTTTTTTTTCTTGCTGAATAAGGTCGCAATATATTTATTGGATATCTATAAAAGCTACTTAACGTAATTCAGGAGGAATAGAAATAAGTTACATTTCGAACAACGGTACGTCATCTTGAACCATTTGTTAAGAGAGTAGCTCGTGAGAGTCCATGTTTATTAATTAGCCGCAGCAGGTCGCTTCAAAAAACGCCTAGGCCTAAGGAACAAGTTATATATTTCCGAAGCTTCTCTATAGATTTTATACCTTTCTACAAATTTTATCATTGGTCGAAACATACGAATCAGCTTGCAATGAATATTTTAAAGAAATATAGTTCTGATCACATTCCATTTGTTAATGCATGGTTTCTGATGAAGAATGTGAACTGATAACCAGGCCAGAGGGGGCGTGAGCCTACGATTTTGAGGGGGCCTACTTGCTTGATTTTTGTTATGTAATTGATGAATTTGCCCAAAGAAAAGCACGGAAAGCATTTTTGAATGTGAAATTCCAAATACATAATAAACATGAATGTACTATTATATTTACTGCTTCTTATTGCAGTACTGTACTCTATTGTCTTATATACATTTTGAATAAAATTACTTGCCATTACTTTTTTATAAATCGTTCTAGTTTTCTTATTCGTTTCTGTTACTTGTAAGTACATCATGTAAACTACATGTACATGTATATACCCATACATAAATCATATGTATTTAGTACTGATTACAAAAATACTTAATGAGCAGTTTGAAATGGGGCCTACATTTGGCGGTGGGTGGTGATGACTAGCTGCCTTCCCTCTAGTCTTACACTGCTAAATTAGGGATGGCTAGCGCAGATAGCCCTCGTGTTGCTTTGCGCGAAATTCAAAACAAACAAACAAACTAAATGTTTTCCTGCAGTGAACCCCTACTGTGATTATTCCACACGTAAGCTGTTGCCTGCAACACACAAAGATGCGATACTTACCACACAGAAAAGTATGGTTATTTATGAATTCTCGTGCCACTGCGAATGTCGGTACGTGGGTCGCACTTCACAAAGATTACAGGATAGAATTAAACAACATGTACCCACATCCATAAGAAATACTAGTGTGAAAGCAAAGAATTCACCATGTCGTTCCTGTA
>NW_013669301.1:31510-41933 GCF_000517525.1 Limulus polyphemus
GTCGGTCGACCTTTCATGTCTATATTCTGGAAGCTACCTTTATTGAAACGCAGAAACCTGTTATTCATCGCCAAAAAGAATTCCTATACAATCTACACATCCTTCAGTAGGTCTGTGACATTTCCTGATTGGATTAAGGACACGCCAATCAATGATTGCCTTACCGGCCTACGTTGATCTGACTCATTTTATAAGCTGTACTATTTCCTATAGATCATTTTCCAGACAGTTCTGCTATGATTAGTGTCTGGCGAAAAGCTTCAGCAGATATTTCTTTTGCAACATCTCAACCAACAATTGGTCCAGTTATCAACGTTATTTTCAGGTTTTGAACAACTCGACTTTCAAGATCTACATGTGCCGATGTTTCCGTTTATCAACGTTATATTTTAAGTTCTGTGCAATAACTCAGTTAACAGATGTTTCGGCATATCTTCAAGTTTTGTACACCAAAAAAACTTTCAAGTAAATAAGATATATTTTAGATACATGCCACTTTATAATACGTAGTTTTACCACACGATTATTTAAATAAGTCTTTTATACTTTTGTTGAAATAGCGATAGACATAAAGAATCACATTAAAAAAATTCACTATTAATGTATCATGATTTCCTAACTAAAAAATAAAATCGGTCTTTTTTGGAAACCCTGAAACTAATTTTCAATTAATCTCTCTCTACATTTCTACATTTTCCACTACTAATACAAAAATACCAGCATGAAATATCCTGTAATCACGATATCAAAATAATATAGCACAGAAACTAATAAAAAAAAATGACTGGACTGGTTTGCTAAAATAATACATTATACATGTCTCTGGTTTGCTAAAATGATACATTATACATGTCTCATCACTTTTAAGTAGCAAGTATGCTCAATAATCAGGTTATCGAGAAATTAAAACCATTTCCTTTAGATACAGCAATAATCACACAATCAAAGTGTCGGTTCATGATCTGTACTGTAATCACACACCTGGTTTTCTTATATATAAGACCGTTGGGCAAAGTAACAGAGGACTGTTCTGGATCTACATTAACCTTAATGTAATCACACACACACCTGGTTTTCTTATAGATAAGACCGTAGGGCAACGTAACAGAGGACTGTTCTGGATCTACATTAACCGTACTGTAATCACACACCCGGTTTTCTTATAGATAAGACCGTAGAGCAACGTAACAGAGGACTGTTCTGGATCTACATTAACCGTACTGTAATCACACACCCGGTTTTCTTATAGATAAGACCGTAAAGCAACGTAACAGAGGACTGTTCTGGATCTACATTAACCGTACTGTAATCACACACCCAGTTTTCTTATAGATAAGACCGTAGAGCAACGTAACAGAGGACTGTTCTGGATCTACATTAACCGTACTGTAATCACACACCCGGTTTTCTTATAGATAAGACCGTAGGGCAACGTAACAGAGGGCTGGTCCTTCGTATGTGCTAACCATCCTGTATTCTTCCTGACCAATCCTAACGCATGACTAAATTTTGCGTATTGACATGAACTTCTACATCGCTATGGTAACTATAATTACCATAGCGACCATGGAAGATGGGGAATGATGTAATTAAGTTCAGAATGATGGCAATAAAGCAATTTTCTAAACAAAAAATCCCGTCAAAGACAATTTCTACAAGATTTGTTAAACACATACAAAGTATAAAATAGCAGAAGTTATATAAATTATACACACACACACATTTATATAACACACAAAACGTGTCACTAGCACACTTCGTAACAATCACTGACAACACAAACATGAAACCAAACTGTATGTCTGACGTACCGATAAAGCGTTTGGCTGAACTGGCGAGGCCACGTTATCTAACAGCTAGGATTTTAACATTTATCAGCATCTGTCATAAATTCCCCTCACCTCCGGACAGACTTCTTTCTCCAACCTCTTTGATATACACACACACACATATACTGAAACACTGAAGCGTACTCTCTAAACATCGTGGTTCATTGATCGGAGAAACTTATTAAATTTTAAGGTCATGTGGACTGAAACAACGCGAGAACGTCCAACAAAGAATAATGAAACCACTGAAGGTAAAACACACACGGGTGTTGGAATACAGTACACATTTGGCTCTCACGATTTACTGACACTATTCCTATACTTAATTTTCTGTAATATGGTCTTCTGACTTCACGTCTGACTAACAAGTGCTTGAACTACCATCGATTCAACGACTAACTTTTAAATAAAGTTTGCAATCAAGGCTTCACCTTTCAAAAATTGACTTTCCTGGTTACACAAGACATTGTCCGTATTTACATATTATCAAATAGCAATATATTATGTTTTATTAAAGTCACAATGTTCCATTCTTGTGTTTTTCTAAGAAATTGTTTGTTTTTAATTATGCACAAAGCCACACAAGGGCTATCTGTGCTCTGCCCACCACGGGTATCGATACCCGGTTTCTAGCGTTGTAAGTTCCGCAGACGTGCCACTGGGGGGCTTCTAATAAATAAAGAGTAATAGATTATTATGGTTAACCCTCTGGATAGGGTGGGTTAAAAATGTACTGTCATATTCTTTTTACAGTGTTATATTCAAAATTTAAACTACTTTATTATCAATATATGTCAATAAACTTGGCTTCAAAACATGGTTTATAATGCAAACATTTTTTATACGATCTAAGTTTTAATTTCTTAATTTCAAAAGGAAATATTTAAACAGATTTTCAAAATGTACCTCTCAGAGTCATGTGACATGGTGCTGTTGCCTTTTCATTTATGGATCTTTTCTCTTCTCTTCGGGTCGTTCAAGAAGTTAAAGACACGTGTTATAGGTATTGGTAAGTCAGAATATAAAATCTGAACCTCTTACTGTACTGAGCTATTTGTTCAACCGACACCCCTCCCATATCTTCTGGCTTTAAAGAAATGTCTCTCTGATTTTTGCTATTGGACATGTTTATAACCAATAGAAAGAGCAGATTTTTTACTGCATAAATCAGACAGTTGTCTGTTTGATTTTTTTTTTTGGGTTGAAGCCGATAATTCACTGTAAGGGCTTGATGTCTTTGGAGTAAAGATGTTGCTCAGAGAAGTCGTGGGATGTTTATCATAATTGTTTTTCCTGAAACATTGCCATTCCAGTACAAAAGGGATTTGACTTACCTGAAATACTGCAGTTGTAGCAGAAAATATAATTGTTTCTCACCTGAAATGTATTAAAATATTGAAGTAATGATTAGAAAAAATCAAATAGTCTAATTCACATGATCAAAATAAGTAATGTATCATTTAGAGATAAATTGTATATTATCATGTAGCATACCAAATTAGAAAAAAAAAGTTTTATACTGCACAAAACTAAGTTGAATTGTTTGTATCTTATAAATGGTAATAACAAAATTTACAGTGACCTGAATTAAATTTTTAACAGTTGCGTATCAACCTGTCAATAATAACTGTGTATGGATCAATATTTTTGAATAACTGAATAATGATCAATAAATCAAATGCCACAAATAACTGTGTAGAGATTATTTATTCGAACTCAATAGATAGCTGTGTATAGATTAAGAATTCAAATGTTAGTAATCATTATTTATTTAATGGCATTGGAAAACAAAGGAATACGGATCACCTTGAGGCACCAGGACCATTTAAAAAAAGACCTGCAAAATGTCATACCATGAATAGGGAATCATTTGAGGACCCAGGACCATCCAAAAAGAGACCTGCAAAATGTCATACCACAGCCATGTTGCAACATCTTGTGAGAGGTGAGAGTCCATTAATGCAAAAGGCTACCCATCTAGGCAACGATATGCAACATAATCACGAATGATCTATGTCTGTAAAAGTGACAGATGTTGTGTGCATAAGATGTTTCCATGACATACCTATTCAATTATGCATACCTTAAACAGCTGGAGAAAGAAACAGGTATTTATGCTATACTTTTTGAAGACATTCTGATCAAGATGTCATATGCACTGCCTAAAGACTTCAGTGCAACAGACTGTTAAAATGGATGCTGTGAAACTTCCCCATTCTACATCAAAAGGAATGTGGAAAGCATGCAGGGATTAGTAATGTGCCTTTGACAGGAAAGCCTTATGATCAAGTCTTTTGGAATGGATATTACATTGTAAGGCTACTGTCAAGAAGCAAGGCCATCAGATACAGCATAACAGGTTGTGGCAACATGTACTGTACAAGATGTGGCGAGTCTCTAAAATCAGTTTAATAATGTAATCAAGCTCTGAATTTAAAGAAATGCAAAATAACACTTTTATAACAACTTACTTTAACAGACTAAATTTCATTTTGCAATATATTCCCTTCTGCATGATTCACATTTATAGATGACTTTCTTTCTATTGGTTATAAACATGTCCAATAGCAAAATCAGAGAGACATTTCTTTAAAGACAGAAGATATGGGAGGGGTGTCGGTTGAACAAATAGCTCAGTACAGTAAGAGGTTGAGATTTTATATTTTGACTTACCAATACCTATAACACGTGTCTAACTTTTTGAACGACCCGAAGAGAAGAGAAAAGATCCATAAATGAAAAGGCAACAGCACCATGTCACATGACTCTGAGAGGTACATTTTGAAAATCTGTTTAAATATTTCCTTTTGAAATTAAGAAATTAAAACTTAGATCGTATAAAAAATGTTTGCATTATAAACCATGTTTTGAAGCCAAGTTTATTGACATATATTGATAATAAAGTAGCTTAAATTTTGGATATAACACTGTAAAAAGAATATGACAGTACATTTTTAACCCACCCTATCCAGAGGGTTAACCGTAATAACCTATTACTCTTTATTTCTTAGAAAAATACAAGAATGAAACATTGTGACTTTAATAAAACAAAATATATTGCTATTTCATAATATTTAAATACGGGCTTAGGGTTAACCATAATAATGTCTCTTACCCAGAATAGAAACAAAGTTGAAGACGGAGTAAACTTGTAAAGAAGCCCTGATAATCTACTAGATAATCTACTTGATAATCTACTAGATAATCTACTTGATAATCTACTAGATAATCTACTAGATAATCTACTTGATAATCTACTAGATAATCTACTTCATAATCTACTAGATTTAAGAATTTGAAATGAAAATTCCTAGTTTTCAATCCCTTTCTATTCTTGAGAAGTATAGTAAAATCGAACATGGCCAGAATTCTCACAACAAATCATGGGAGTTTTCATGAAAAAGAGTTTCATTTTGAAAAGCATACATCTTTCTACACCAATAATATGAAACTAAACATCAATTAGTTCACATAAACTGATAATTAATCAAAATTAGTGTTTCCAATTATTACTGTTTTCAGTTGTTCTAACAATCAATTCCTTGACATTATCATTAAACTGTTTGTCACAAAATGGTTTTTGACATATATTGATAATAAGATAGTTTAAGTTTGGAAAATAACTTTGTAAAAAGAATGTAACAGTACACTTTGATCCACCCATATCCAAAGAGTTAACTATGATAATTAATTATCTTTGAGCAGCAATTACATTAGTGAACATAAACTAATCAAAAAATAGTGTTTCTGATCCTTCAGGTCCCCGATGTTAACATTAAATCTACTTTAACTAAAATAATCAATTAATTAAAATCAGGCTTTCTAATTACTAATAATTTTAATTCTTCCAGCTATCCAACTAATTAAAATATTGTTATAATATTTGTTTTTTGTTAAGCACAAAGCTACATAATGTGCTCTGCCCAATCTTAGCCTTACAAATCATTGCTTTCTTTACTTCAGGTGTGTTCATGTTCGATGATATGGAGAGTGAGGGAGGATTTGTAATTTAAGGGTCTCAGGTTCAATTCTCATTGCCAAGAAAGTTGATCACCCATCTTTGTTATGGGAAAGCTAATAAAGCTATCTTTACTTCAGGTGTGTTCACTTTCGATGATATGGAGAGTGAAGGATGATTTGTAATTTAAGGGTCTCAGGTTCAATTCTCATTGCCAAGAAGGTGGATCACCCGTCTTTGTTATGGGAAAGCTAATAAAGCTATCTGCCACTGCGGTTAATTTTGAACTGCTGCCTAGAGATGGAAGGCAAATGACTGGCGGAACCCTCTACCAACTTTTGTTTTGCTTGTATGTACCATGGCTTGAAGAATACTGTACTAATCGATTAGCAGAAACCACTAACCACCCAGCTCTACCTACAAGCATTAATTCTACCAATTAGTATCATGTAAAATGATCAATTAATTGAAATTGTGATTAAATTAATTAATGTTACTCAAATAATCAATTAATCTCAACAAGTTTTTCTGATTATTACTATTTTTGATTATTACTCCAACTATCCCAGTCCACGAAAGAATGATCATTTAGTTTAATGTAATCAACTAATTAGCCTGATGATTATCAATTGTACAAACCACACATTTTAAATTTTTTTGCTAACTAATCTTTTAGATTACTGCCAAATATATAAAACATTCTGTATGATAATAATGTGATATCAATTGTTCAAATTCATTCTACAACCTTTGTTTATTGTTTTATAATTATTTGGAGATCACCTGAACTTCAAACTTCTACAACGCACAAAGTTTCTAATAAGTTTCTTGAATACGATACGATTAATTTTATCTTGCAGCATTTACATGCATAAATAACTCATGAAATACTTACTTAATGGGGAAATTGAAATATTAAAAGTAATTTAACATATTTCAGGTTTAGGTCGTAATTACTTATTCTAGAAATCTTTTTCAAAACTGACATTTTGCGGTTGGTATACTATAAAAAAAAACCTTTAAAAAAATTATTCCTAAAACATACAGACTAATAATGAAGATAAATATGGTTGAGAGGATGAAAAATAATTTACTTACATTATTCGCTGAATGTTCCAATATCAGTAATCAGTATCTTAAATTCTGACTAATGTATTAACATTTTTCTTTGTATGTATAAACATATTTGCTCTATTGCTTACTATTCTAATGTTTGGATTGTATTCTTCAGTTTACTTCGTAGTTCATTAATTTTGATGTTCATTTCTTCTCAATGTCTTCTAAATCTTATTCAATTTGTATCTATAAATCAATACAATGTATTTTCAGACTTAGATGATGATGGAGTAAGTGAACTTTGAAACATTTAGTGAATCATGCGAGTGAGAAGATCTTTTATCCTCTCAACCATGCATCTTCAGTATGAAACTCAGTTTCCCTCATATACAAACAATTATTTTACCATATTGACCAAGCATATTCAAAGGTATAACAACAACAGTTATCTTTACAACTCGAAGATATCATTACTTTCAATTTTAATAAAATTTGAACTATGTTTACTCTGAGCTAAAGCAATCGGTTGGACTTTAAAAATTTCTTGGACGTTTCATAGTTATATACAAATGCTCATTTCAAAATTCATCACTTGACACTTTTTTCTTTTTTATAGAAGTTGCTAAGTGACACATTTTAATAACTGACAATGTAGTCTTCAAACTGTATAATTATTTCACACTTGTAATGAATGATATATCTATTTAGTGACCTACAGGGAAAGGAATCGACCAGTCATGAAATGATTTTTCCAACACTGAACAAATTTAAACAACCAAGTCACTCTGAATTCTTCTCTCTTCTAAACAAAAGTTGAAAAAATAAAGCCTCTCCTCACAACATAAATGACACAAACCATATATGTTTATATAAGTTTTTATCTACATTATTTTTATGTTGATATCATATGGGGATCAAAACTGCAAACAAAAATTCCCCAGTTAATATCAGACTTATCCTTAGGTTCAAAATTCTTACTAACCCAATCAAGAACTATAAATATTTATTATTTTCCCCACAGATAACTCACAATATAAAAGACTTTGGGCTTTATCAATAATTCCTTCTTCTTTCTGTAAGACAGATATTATTTCCAAAAACCAATTAAGAACATACAAATCACAACTATCAAAAAGGAAACAGTAATATGAAGCATAGACTGAATAGATTTTCTGTAACTTCTCGACACTATTAATGTACGTAAACCTTTTCAGTAGGTTTTTTCTTAATTTTTTTGTTTATTTGAATAACATTTTGAAGGCTCGTGTGATAATCGTCAAGTACATGCAGCTTATGCTAAGACAATGTAATTTCTTTTCGCATTTTAAATAATGATCTCCTAATGAACCATTAGTTGATCTACAGAATTTCTAAGAGCAGTGTCATAGTTTTTATTCTTGTGTGTGTTTGTATCAGTATTTTGGTTAGGTTGAAAATACACTTAAGAAATGGTAATGAAAAAATACACAAATGGATGCCAGGGTTTTGTTAATAGTAGATTAATTGTAATTCATATGTAATTAGTAAAACTTCTATCTCGTTCTATTTTTATTAATGTTGGGTTCATATTTTAGTATGCTTTTTAATAGCAAAATTATGATTGATTTTATTCATGTTCATGCACTTGGAAGGGAAGTTTTGATATTTCTTTAATGGTATGTCTAATTTGTATCCTGTTTCACATATGAAAAAAAGACCAGGCAGTTGTTTGGATTATATTTTGTAAATATTTCCTGTAAATATTTGTTGTATAGTTTTGTTAGTATGTGTTTGATTCTTATTCTTGGAGTGAATAGGAATATAGGTGTTAAGATAAGGGGTTTGTGTTAACCGTTTTCAGATTTCCCTAAGGGGTACGTTAACAGTAACACTTCCTACAAAATGAATAGTGCTTGTAATTGACTTCGGTAGGCTTAGGTGTGTATACGTGCATTTTTGTTGTTGAGTTTTCTTTATATTTATCAAGAGTAGAAAAACTCAACATTATCTCTATTACCATCCACTGCTTAATACTAATACTCAGTAACAGAATATTCTACATAGACTTAGACAATCAGGTTAACACTAATAATAGTAATATAAATTATAGTAAACATGCGATTATTCAGTTCCATCCTAATCGAGAACAGATGTACGTGAAAATTTCTACAGAGTACGTCAACTACGTAGGGCTGTACAGATATACAGCAATTTAATAAATATAACATATCCAATAATGTATAATAAAATTCGTTTCCAGAGTAAAAGTCTAAATTATTTATACAAGTTAAATATATATATAATACTTGGTACTGTACAATATTACTACTATTATTATTATTAATATTAGTACCTCTCATAAGCTGTTAGTGTTAGTCTTAGGCGATGTTGTTGCCACCCTTCTCATACAACCCACGCTAGTTCACTTTTTTTACATCTTAATTTGGGTTTTAGAAATAAGTTGCATTCAAGGTTTCATTAAATAAATAAAGTCGGAGACAATGTAACTTCTGTTTCAGAATTTATCATAGTACTACTACCATTAATAGTGATAAACTGTAATAAACTTAACAATTAAAGTCATTATCAAATTTTTGTTATAAAGTTTTATTTGTTTTTAACTTGTTATGGGCACTTTTCGTTACTTAATCTCTAAAACATTAATCTTACAAATCGTACTTGTACTTGCACTACGGTGCATCGAACTGGAAGTTGGATTCTTGTAATGAAAAGTTGAACTACCTTTGTCAGTGTTTTCGAAGTTGGATGAGTCGATGCTTTTAAACCATAATTAAATCTACACTACAACATTTGCAGATAGAAGAATCATACTTAACTTACCAATTAACTAATATACCTAAATACTACATCTTCTTTAATATTAGGATCCACCCCTTACCCTCTTTAGTCTCGGTTCATAATTTTTCATCGCAGTGCTCCTGCTGCCACCTCTACCTATATAAGATTTGTTTATAGTAAAATCAACTGAAACTGTTATAAATATCTATATACATAATAGCCAAATGTCTGTCTGTCATGCACTGTATCTCCTGAGCAGGTAATCGAAGAAAAATATTGTGTGTCAAGATTCTTATTTTCAAAAGTATATTATTGGAAAATTAGAAATGAATAAAAACCCTATGACCCGAATGCTTTCGAAAGCTGGGCCTTTCTTCTTCCGACGAAGAAAGGCCCACCTTTCGAAAGCGCTCGGGTCATAGGGTTCTTATTCATTTCTATCAAGACTTCTTGAACCTACGTGTTTTTCTAACATCATGAATTATTGGAAAATTATTAACTTTTTTTACAGTTTCTAAAATTTCATATTGATATCAACATTAATCCGTCAGTTTTGGTATGCGCTAAATGGTCAATCAGAGAAGAAAAAGAAACACTAAGAACAAAAATTTTCTTTTTGTGAGGATAGTTTAGGGTGGGAAAAATATGGGACTTTCTCCGAGGACTGTTTGAAAGAAATATATTTCTAAGATAGGAGCATGGACGGAAATAACGCATGAATAGATAAACGTGTTTGAGTGTATATTTGTTGTTGTTCGATTTATATACATATATATATATATATATATATATATATATATAT
>NW_013669301.1:42915-44066 GCF_000517525.1 Limulus polyphemus
AACCTTGAGAAGGATGAAGAGGGGTAAGGCCACAGAACCGGATGATATACCAGCAGAAGTGTGGAAATGTTTGGGAGATGACGGAGTCGAGGTGCTGTGGGATCTGTTGAGGAAGGTTTACGAGCAGAAGATACCAGATGAGTGGAGAGATAGCGTGATCATACCAATATACAAAGAAAAGGGTGATATCCAAGACTGTGGGAACTATCGGGGTATTAAGTTGATGTCACACACAATGAAAATATGGGAAAGAGTAGTAGAAGGAAGGATAAGACAAGAAACAGAGATTGGTGAACAGCAGTTTGGATTTATGCCTGGG
The DNA here is from genome assembly GCF_000517525.1 of Limulus polyphemus. NCBI lineage: Eukaryota > Metazoa > Arthropoda > Merostomata > Xiphosura > Limulidae > Limulus > Limulus polyphemus. The sequence continues at coordinate 43,235 of NW_013669301.1, forward strand.
AGAGGGACAATGGATGCTATCTTTGTTGTCAGGCAGATGTTAGAAAAGTATGGTGAAAAACAGAGAAAGCTACACCTGGTCTTTATAGATCTGGAAAAGGCATATGACAGAGTACCGAGAGAGGAAGTGTGGAGATGCCTGAGAGAGAAGGGAGTGTCTGAAAACTATGTGAAGTTGGTGAATGATGTGTATGAGGGAGCGAGGACGCAAGTAGGAACCAGTGTCGGGCTGACGGAGAAGTCCACAGTAACAATTGGACTTCACCAAGGCTCTTCTCTAAACCCGCACATCTTCGACGTGATAATGGATGTGCTGGGCCAAGGGATCATTGAACCGGCACTTTGGGACATGTTATTTGCAGATGACATAGTCCTCATAGATACCACCAGGGAAAGAGTAGAGCAGAAATTGGAGAGATGGAGGAGAGCGATGGAGGACAGAGGACGTAAGATCAGTAGAGAGAAGACGGAGTATACGGTTTTTAATGGAGAAGAGGAAATGGGGGATGTTACTTTACTTAACGATAAACTTAAAAGGGGTAAACACCTTCAGGTATCTTGGGTCCTATGTGGCATCAAACGGTACACTCGACTCTGAAATAAGCCATAGAATCCAGTCGGGATGGAGAAATTGGAAAAATGCGTCGGGAGTGCTATGCGACAATAAGATCAGTGCAAGGGTGAAAGGAAAGGTCTATAAAACCGTTGTGAGACCTGCGATGATGTACGGAGCGGAAGCCTGGCCCATCAAAAAGGCTCAAGAGAAGAAATTAGAGGTAGCCGAGATGAAAATGTTGAGATGGATGTGTAGAGTGACGAGGCTTTATAGGATT
>NW_013669301.1:45052-45938 GCF_000517525.1 Limulus polyphemus
CATTTGCCCCAAACTCGTGCTGGAAACAAGTACATTTGTGTGGTGATGGATTATTTCACCAAGTGACCTGAGGCATATGCAATACCAAATCAGGAAGCTACAAATTTAGCTTCAGCTATTAGTGATTTCTTCTTCAGATTTGGTATGCTATACGAACTGCATTCAGATCAAGGCCGTAACTTCGAATCAGCTGTGTTCCAAGAATGCTACAAGTTTTTTGGCATCCGAAAGACCAGGACAACGCCACTTCACTCACAGTCCGATTTGATGGTAGAAAAGTACAACTGGACATTGAGACAGGAATTGGCAAAGTTTTGTAATAGCCGACAAGATGACTGGGATGTCCTACTCCATCCACTGTTGATGGCCTATAGGACAGCAGAGCATGAAGCCACTGGATACACTCCAGCAAAGTTGATGTTTGGTCGGGAACTTCGGTTGCCAGTGGATCTCTTAACAGGACGCCCACCTTATGAAGAGTTGCCTGAAAATGTGTCAGAGTTTGTGAAAGTGTTATCTGAAAGGATGGATGATATTCACCATCAAGTGCGTTCAAACTTGAAAACATCTGCTGATTCGATGAAGTCATCTCATGATAAGAGATCTACTGAAGTCAGCTTTGTACCAGGAAACAAGGTGTGGTTATATAATCCCAGGAAGACCTAAAGGGAAGTCTCCTAAGTTGTCTTCTCCATGGGAAGGCCCATATGACATAGTGGATCGTCTCTCAGACGTGACTTTCCGGATAAAATGTGGTCGGTGAGGTAAGCCAAAGGTGGTGCATGCCAATGGGCTTTGGCATTATCACGGTCCAAGACAATTCAGTTGGGATGAAGTGAACAATGGAACAAATGAAGCTGCTGAAGACGTGTCTCCTGAAAAAGCC
>NW_013669301.1:46327-53659 GCF_000517525.1 Limulus polyphemus
TTGTACAGTTAATTAAGTTATTGTTAATTGTTTATTGATTTAATGTAATTGGCTATTGTTCAGGACGAACATTACTAAGGAAAGGGCAGTGTTACGACAGCGGGGTTACGTAACCCTAGTAACACGCCATATTCTCGAAGGTTCGTGAAGCCTCGAGTGTTTACTAGATATGTGGTATTCATGTATATAAGACCACCAAGAAGTGACGGCAACAATGGAATGTAGTTGAATGGCAGACAGAGATACGGACGACAGTTGAGCCAAGCACGTGAATGTTCATTCGTTCGTTGTGAAATATAGCGTTTGTTTAAGTTATAGTGTGACTGTGGAAATTAAATGTATTGAGAAAGAATAAACTAGTTTTATTTAAGAAAGGACTTGTGTCGCTAAAATTTCATTGGAAAGAAATTATACGGGAAATTAACTAACGACCAGAGACGTAACAGTAGATTTATTCTTAAGAACTTCTGGTATGCCTATTTAACGTTTTGGTCACTCTCCCTATTGTCACTGGAAATTAAATCTTTGGTGTAGTAATTGCCATGTAGTGCAGAGGGTTTTCCTGATCATAGACTCTGAAGGCTGTTTGAAACTAGCCTCACCTTAAATTCATGTAAGAACACGAAGTCAGTTCCCAGTTTGCACTCTTCCTCAATGTAAATTACTCACACATTATGAAGTGTAGATTTGGTTCCTACTGTAAGTGTAACTCTCAACTTTCCTCTTGCTGAAAAGTTATATCCAACTGCTGTTTCCATTAAAATCAATTCCATCACTAACTGGAAAGCTTTCTTTAAGGTTCTACACCTACTTATTTCAACCTAGTTCTCATGATTATTGGCAAATTGTCAATAAATCCATCATCGTACTTAGGTTATCCAAGTAAGATAATTGTGTAAGTCTTTCTAAATCTTTCGCAAGTTAAGCTAAAGATTCTTCTTTCCTCCATATCCTGCTCTAGAATTTTGCTCAGGATACTTTTTTTCTGCTACTCCACATCTGTTAGCTAAAGAATACATCAAAGTTTGGTAGTTGTTAAAGCTCTCAGCTTAATGTTGTTAAAGCTGTTCCTTTTAAATGAATGACAATTCTACTCATTAAACTTAGAAATGACCTCAAACTGAACCTGGTATGTATCCCACCGTATCTTCCCATCACAGTCTGTTGGTTTCTCAATTGGATAATGTTGTTGAATTGACCATCTAAATTCTAGACCTGATTTGGTATATACATGGTTGGAGTAGTCCAGGAAGCTATTCCAGTAACAAATGGTACATAATTAGTGGCAATAAATGTAGACCAAGTAGGTTCTCATGTCTCATATTTAGTAGTTAGTGGTATTTAAATTGGAATTCTAGTTTAGGTGAAGAAAAAGGCATGGCTAGTCATTTTACAATTTATTTTTCAAATGTTATATTCTGTCATTGATGTTCTTTCTAGCTCATAGACCTTGTAGTTAAAATAGTTATTTAAGTCTTCAATTTTGTAATTCGTTGATGTCTTTCTGCATTTTTTAAAACTTATTGTTGTAATCTCCAATAGCTTTGTCCATTTTGCCCTAAGTCATATCTTTGTTCTTGATTCTTCTGTAAATAATTCGTCTCTTTCTTATAACTCTTTTCTTAAATACATGTCTCGTTCTTCTAATTTAAGGCGTCTTTCTTTTAGATCTTCTTTGATTTCCTGTTTCATTCTTGTATTTTTAGTTTCTGCCTTTTAACTTTTGTTCCTCCTTTCATTTGCTGTTCCTTTCTTCTTGACCTTCTTTTTACTGATTGATCATCTCTAATAAAGTTTCAATCTTGATATTTAGACAAATTTCTATTTTATTTACACCAAAATAAACCTACTTCTGACATTAATGTTGTAATATGTTCTATGTTTTGACTAATGTTTGTTTCTTTGCCAACTCTTGGGCTACTCTTTTACTAACGAATGCTGGGATTGACCGTCACATTGTAACGCCCCCACGGCTGAAAGGGCGAGCATGTTTGGTGTGACGGGGATTCGAACCCGCGACCCTCAGATTACGAGTCGAGCGCCCTAACCACCTGGCCATGCCGGGCCATTTGACTAATGTAATATGTTCTACTGTTTGACTAATGCTACGTATGCCAAACTTACTCAGCTTAGATCGATAAACAGACAGACTAACACACTGAGGAACAGAATAGAATATTTTGTTTGTTCGACACGACGTGTAAGTTAATGTTTATTATTGATATTACATGTGTATATAAGTTAATGTTAAGAAAGTGTTTTATGTATTTTCGTTTATCAAAGTTTATCATTGCACTGTTTATTATTTCGGATTTCTATAAATAGTTTCATCCCTCTCACTCAAAATTTATCTTAATCCATCTGAAATGTTGCTGGTCAACAATCGCAGTTGTGTTTTCCAGCAAGTGTTGCATCAGCTCCCTTTTACTCATATCTGTTTCCAGAAAATCTAACGTATACCGAAAGCAATCAACTAAAACATCTGACCAATCACAGCTTTCTGTCTCTTCGTTAAATGCCTTACTGGCTAGCGTACAATCAACTAAAACATCTGACCAATCACAGCTTCCTGTCTCTTCGATAAATGCCTTACTGGCTAGCGTACAATCAACTAAAACATCTGACCAATCACAATCTCCTGTCTCTTCGTTAAATGCCTTACTGGCTAGCGTACAATCAACTTCGTAACTTTCTTGTATTCCCACGTGAGTCTTTGCACTCGTTATGCCATCCAGTGACTGATTCATTTTGTGCTGAACATCGATGACTTTGTGTAGTTTCGTATGAATGTGTCACATATTTACATACAGTTCAGGTTATAATATTCACACATCATCACATACAGTCGTAGTAATTGTCCCTTTACTTCAGGCAAGTGCGCTGTTACCATAGTAACATACACAGACTACTTCTGTTACCTAAGCGACGTTATTTACAATTCAATAACGTGCTGCCATCTTTAAGTGGTGCAACTCAACAGTTTTGTTAGCCTTGCGAAATTAACATTTCGTGGCAGAGTTAAATTATTCAGTCTAAAACTCCATAACTCAGTAATGTTAGTCACGCTGTCTTTGCTTTATATATCAATTGATTCCCTTGCTAAAACTGGTTAACTACAGACTCGACCGTTCTGCCAGCCGCACTTAACACATCTCGATCCACTCCCGTTGAGTGGCTTCACAGAAAAGTACACATGAACAACTCCAGTCTGTAAACTGTCTCCAAAAACTGTAAAATTATTCAATTCAATTGGCTTCCGTGCAGAACACAGCCATCCACTATCAAGTGTACGAGCAAGTCGTTACCGATCGGAAACCTTGAGGTCATTTCATAAAATCCAAAGCTACTCTGATGAAGGTCGCTATCTTCAGAGGAAAAACATTCAGAACTTCGAAAAGCAAGGGATCACAGCACCCTTTCAGTCTTCTTTCCTAGGTCGTATATACTATTCAGATTGTTGTCGATCATTCCCATAGAAAAATAAATGGTGGTTGTCAGCTTAAGGTACAATCTGACTCATTAGTTGAAATGATTGCTGTTTACGTTTATATAGTATGTCCAACTTTACATAAATCTTTTCCACGAGAAGGTGAATGTGATACCGTAGATGAATGACCCAGAAGAGTAGGCAAGTAAGATGAAAGGAATTTATTTAATTTTTTGACCAATGTTCTACGTTAAAACTACATACTGTTATAGGTACGAAAATTTCGGAAAGTTTTCTGTTAAATAACGGGGTAGAAACACATAATTTGCTACATTATATACCCATATTGAAAAGGAAAGAATATACACGGCGAAGAAGTTATGGCATGTGTATTGCACCAACAAGCTCTTCTATAAATGTTATTTGTGGTAATAGAATAGGGGGCTTCAAATCCACTCTTGTCTTCTTATCCATAAGATTTGATTAAAGGCACGTGCAGTATAATTTTACTTACTTAGAGCTCAATTTGTAAATTATGAAAATTAGTAACGATAGCTTGACAAATAAGAAATGATATTTCCGCTTTAGTTCAAGCATAATTAAATTCCAATTTGGGGGTGATTCTGGTAAGGAATGAACTTTGTTCTTGAACCGAGACATTTCGTCAAAACAGAAATGTAAAGTCATAAATAACTTTCAATTGTGGGTTTGTGTTATTCTAATTATTTTTCAGCGTACATTAGAATATTTTATATACCGATAGTAAATTACATTGTACTGCAGGAAAGTTATTTGGTGTGGTTAGTTTTGAATTTCGCGCAAAGCTACACGAGGGCTACCTGTGCTAGCCGTCCCTAAATAGCAGTGCAAGACTAGAGAGAAGGCAACTAGTCATCACCACCCACTGCCAACTCTTTTACCAACGAATAGTGGGATTGACCGTCACATTATAATGCCCCCACGGCTGAAACGTCGAGCATGTTTGGTGAGACGGGGATTCGAACCCGCGACCCTCAGATTGCGAGTCGAGCGCCCTTACCACCTGGCCATACCAGACCGAGCAGGAAACGTATTTGGTGTGGTTAGTTTTATAATATCAGTATTAATAAACTGCCAAACATAGAACTAATTGACAAGGTTAATTTCAGCTCTTTATGACTTTAACTACATGGGAATGGCTGGGATCTTAATTAAAAACAGAGTAACAAGATTAAGTCACTATTGTATAGAAATGTTCTATAATAGTGATGTCAAGTTCGTCAATTATGATGTCAATAAAAGAAGTTACTACCTTTCATACAACTAACTGCAGTGGCGTAGCCAGGTTTTCCATTGGGGGGGGGGGAGGGGGTCCAATAAATTAAAAAAAGCTGAAATTGATGTAAATTTTTAATAAAATAGTCATTAAAACAAATCAAATCAAATGTAATAGTGTTTATAGACGTTTTATAGTTTTTTTATTAAATGATACAAAACGAGGTTATTACGTATAAAAGGTGAAAAAATAATAAGTGATTAATATGCTTAAATCCTCTCCCCCCGGCTAGCCTCTGATTGGTTGCGGAGAACAAGTGGTTTAAGACTCTAGACACTGTGGGTTCCCATTTATTGAATGATTATAATTTCTAAGCCTAATAGGCTGCCTTCGATTGTTTCAGCCTGAACTGTTATGAATTTTATAAAATATTTACACATATATAAACGTTTCCGAAAATGAGTCAGTATTCTGACACAATGACCAAGAAATAGGGCTGTTGAATAGCAGTTGAAAGTAACTTCATCTTCAAAAAATTTTCCAATTTTCTTTATTAATAATACTTGCTTTAAAAACGTCCTCCGTGATGTGTCTCTAGTTCACGTGCAAAAGATCAGTGTTATATATTTTAACAGTATAAGTTAGCACTAACGGCCATTATTTATGTAATAATATTAATGTTTCATATGTAACATTTGTGTTAGATAAGAAATGTAGTGATTCTGTTCTCTTAGACAGCATTATCATAATGTCATCATGATGTTGTTCTGTTAAACAGGAAATTTAATATCTTCTTAAACAATAAAAGTTGTGTAAAGATTACGATTCTATCCCCTTATATAGTAAACGTCACACCATTAGACAATAAATTTACTGATATCATCCTGTTACCCATTAATGTATTATAATATTTATAACGATAAAACATTCTATAAACAAAAAAATTGCAAATTGTGGTAAGGCCTTAGAATTGTAATTGTTATGTGAAAGCCTTTTGTGATTATAATGAAGTATATTTCTGATAATTAGGCTTATTTGATTTCTTGAACCTTTACGATCTTTATTCGGTTCTTAATTTTATTTTCGAGAAGATTAGTGTAAAATAGTATTTCACTCAAATCACATCTGCCTTATCATTGCACATCATGTCCACCATATCCATTGTTGACAATGAAGAGAATGGCTGTATTGCTGCACGTTCTACAAGAATATGCGGCTCGGCATGGCCAGGTGGTTAGGACGCTCGACTCGCAATCTGCGGGTTCGCATCCTCATCCCACCAAATATGCTCGCCCTTTCAGCCATGGAGGCGTTATAATGTGACGGTCAATCCCACTATTCGTTGGTAAAAGAGTAGCCTAAAAGTTGGCGGTGGGTGGTGATGGCTAGCTGCCTTCTCTCTAGTCTTACAGGGACGGCTAGCGCAGATAGCCCTCGTGTAGCTTTGCGCAAAATTCAAAAAACAAACAAGAATATGAAAGCCAGTGTCCTCTGATGATAGACCAGATGATATGTCGAGTTTAAGCCAATGAAAATAAAAAAAAGTCTCTTGGTCGTTATGGGTAAATCTGATGTATGTCATTAAGTAGGAAACATTAAAACCTAAACATTCTTGTTCCGGATCTAGAGTGTATTGGTTAGTTGAAATAGATTTTGAGAAAGAAAGTTAATCTAATGAACTCACTAATCCACTAACGGTGACCAGCCAGTGTCCACGAGATTGTACACGCTGTGTTTTGTGTCTTTGATTAAATTTGATTTGATTAAGTTACAAATCTTATCCAGTCCATTTATTTCTTTACTCAAACTCAGATAGTTTTAGCTAAGTTCAGTATCGCTTCATAACATATCCTGGAGATCCTCCTGTTATACGGTGACCCTACATAATAATATTTGACGAAATCAGTTTTACTTGAAAATACATCAGGTTATTATAAAAACTGTAGTATGTATTGTTGATACAAAGGTCAGTACTATGTTTAGAACGATGGTTTAGTAAGCTAAAACGTAACGAAGCACTAACGTAAAATAAAATAAATGATATAAGAGTGATGTTATATAACTAACAGTGAGGTAGGGGGGGAATAAAACGTTTATGTTGTCTTACAGGGGAAGAGTAGACTCATATGAACGTCCTGGTAGTTTAAAGCTAATGTACAAAATATATACTCGGATTTAAAACCACTGTTGGTACGTATAGTGTTGGCTAATATCGTTCTTGTACGCATGAAGCTAAGTCCATTGTTGATGCATTGTTGCTAATGTCTTAGTTTTATAAATATCAGCCAATGTCTTCAATGAACAAACAATTAGGAAAAACTACAGAACTTTAGATAAAATTGTATGAATTACTTTTTACGTATAAAAAAAATTAAATATAGAAATATCGGTCACGAAATCAATTCAATGTAAAAAGTATGATACAGAAAATTAGGTGAAGTTTGAACTTTCTGAACTGCCAGAGCAGTTTTATTTTTAATATTAAGCCTTTTTCTTTCTGTTCAACGATAGAGGGAGGATGTCAGATATTACGAAAACTTCCAACGAATATTGTAACTTTCTTTATTAGCCTAAAAACCGCCAACTTCCATTACAGAAGGCCCAGTATGGCCAGGTGGTTAGGGCACTCGACTCGCAATCTTCGGGTTCG
>NW_013669301.1:53718-54667 GCF_000517525.1 Limulus polyphemus
CCTCTAGTCATACACTGCTAAATTATGGATGGCTAGCGCAGACAGCCCTCGAGTAGCTTTGCGCGAAATCCAAAACAAACAAACAAACAAACAGGAATGTCCATGTGCATGGAGAGTTATAAAAGCTACTTTTTAGAATTGTACACCTAAAACTGTCTTGTTTCGAATATTCGCTCAAAGCTACAAAGGACTACTTGCGCTAGTCTTTCCTATTTTTGAGCAAATAGATTAGAAAGAAGGCAGCTAGTCAACAACACCCACCGCCAACTCTTGGACTATTTTAATCGAATACTGGGACTTAATGTTCACTCCTATAACCCACCCAAAGTATAGAGTAAAATTTTGCAGCAACGGGACATGAACAATGGACCCTCAGATTCACAGTTCGAGTATGCTTAGCCACTAGGCCACGTCCAGCCCAGAAATAAAGGAAACTTCTGACGGAAAATAAATCATTACGGGAATATTTAAACAATCCATTGCTAGCTTATTCCACTCAGATTACATACGGTGTTCTTTCTCTACAGGTGTTGCTCTGAACAGTTGATGCCCATTTAACCTTAGTTTGTTCATAAAAATAGAATTTAGGGTGCCTTAAATTACACTATTAGTGATAAAAAATAAAGAAATGTGAAGCCTTTCGTTTCTTATCATTTATACCTTTAAACAGTAATAAGACAAATTTGTTTATTTTAGGTAACACAATATATTCCGTGTACTGTTTTAGTAGATTGCCGCCCCCCATCTCTTCAAGGCTCCTCCTCAATCATTTCGATATTTGTCCCCCCCCCCCTTTTTTTTGCCTCGCGCTTTTCACACGATCACCACGTCCTCCAAACTTATTTACCTACCACTTTTCACACGATCACCACATCCTCCAAACTTATTTACCTACCACTTTTCACACGATCACCACATCCTCCAAACTTATTTACCTACCACTTTTCAC
>NW_013669301.1:55587-61742 GCF_000517525.1 Limulus polyphemus
ATTAGGGACGGCTAGCGCAAATAGCCCTCGTGTAGCTTTGCGCGAAATTAAAAAACAACAACAAATTACCAATACGCCTTTAACATTTTACTGCTTTATTCCGTTAACAACCGATTAATATTTGGTAAGCTATTTTATACACAGAAGAAATTTTCCACGAGAGGCCAAGCTTTTTACGGAGTTATTTTTCATTCATGGTTTTAAAAATAATCTACCAACGCTTCGAAACTAAGATGGTAATGAAAAAATCATGGGATTGATTAAGATTGCCTTTATCGTACATGGGAAGGTCTTTCAGATTTCTGTATAGCAGCTTAAATGGATAAAGAAAATTGGCATAATTCAGTTTTCGCGGAGGAAGAGAGAAATTAAGTCCTTTAGCTAGGGCAGATTTACATTGGTTACTTAGTGTAATATTAGTGAGGTTCACAATCAAATTATCAGGATCAAAACTATCAGAAAAATTGTTAGTTAATTTGCTCAGCTTCACATTTTGGACAATTTTCATTATCCATTCGAACTGCTATACAGAAATCTGAAAGACCTTCCCATGTACGATAAAGGCAATCTTAATTAATCCCATGATTCTTTTATTACTAAATTAAAAAAAAGATGGTAATGATTTTAAAACAATCGGTTATAATTAGACCTCTTCTGTCGACATAACAGCGTGTAGATATGTAGAGATTGTGTTTTGAATATAAGAACGTCTAAATTGTTGGTGTTAATATGAAAGACTGACTTCGTCGTTAGAAAAAGTTTTGTTTTCTTAGAAACTTACCCTAACCCTACAAATCGGTTTGTCCCTTTAACTGAAGATGTGACTAATGGAACTGGGGACATCAAAGGTGAGACTGCTGCCGTACCAGCGCTATCATCATCAACTTCATCGTCCTCAGATATGGACGGAAGTATAAGGGAATGAATCCCATTGTTTTCTTCTTGCTGTTTGTAAAGAAACAAGTTTGAATATCTCTAAATCAATAACCATTTATACAATATTATTAGAGTATATATATATATACACAAATCGAAACGACTATAATTATTTAATTTTTTTTGATGCTAGAATTTTCCCGCAAGGCTACAGAAAGGGTTATCTGCGCTTGGCTGTCCTTATCTTTGAAAATATGGACCAGAGGGAAAGCGCTCAGCGCCAACTCTTAGGCTATTTTTGTCACACTTATAGTGCGCCCATTGCGGAGTGCGTTTTTTTCGGCAACGCGTCGATAATCTTCTTATTCACGGTATGAGTATGTTAGCCAGTAAGCCACTCCCGAACATCATTGTTTACTGAGATTTTAAAACACCATAGTAAAACGAATATTAGAAGATTAGTAGATACACAAATGATCTTTTTTACCGAATTATTTTGAACTCCTGACCTTTGCCCCAAATATTTTGACTGTCAATAGTGAACATATACCAGTAAATGTTCATGTTTTTTTTTTATTTAAGCACAAGGCTACACAGTAGGCTATCAGTGCTGTCTCCACCACCCGTTGTTTGGAGTTGTATGATGTGCTGCTGGAGGTGGGGGCTATTGTTCATGCAATTGATGATATATACAACATTTTTACTAGTACTATGTCTGTCGTATTCAAGCCTGGCTGATGAGCCCCACTATTAGATGAAAGACTTAGTCGGCAATGGATGTGTCAAATATGATGTTGTTGACATATTATTATGTATTCGCAGAGAGACTTACTTTTATACTCATTTTCTATTGTTTCTTTTTCTTTCTTTCTTCTTCCAAACACTTTTCAATGGACCACCATTCCTCCATTTCTCGGCGGATTGACTTGAAACTTTCTTGAGCTATACCTTGGTCCAATACAACCAGATGACTTTTTTAATTTTTTTTGATTTACACCTTTTTTTTAAGGATTTTATTGGATCAAAGGTAAAACGACCCAACAATGTATATTTTGGGCTCCTGTGCGTCCATATTTACAGCAATCAAGACGAAAATTGGCAAAAATATAAATTTTTGTGCGCCTAGCACACTGACACAAAAAAGTTGGCTCTGCCCATTTTAAGTCTTTTTTTTTTAAGGGGGCCAGATATCACAAAAAACAACATAATTTGTGGGTTTTTGGTCAATTAATCGGCCGTATTTTGACCAATTTACCATGAGATTTGGTACAAAGATACTTTTCTAAAGGTCTCATTCTTTGAAAAACAAAAAAGGCGGACTTGCCTATTTTTAGTAATTATAGGGGTCAAGATGCCACAAAAAGCATAATTTTGGAGTTTTTTTTGACAATTACTCCGCCGTATTTCAGCCAATTTACACGAAATTTGATACATAGATACTTTTTTTTTTACAAGTCCCATACACATACATACAGAAATGTGGGATATGCTCAGTTTTGGTCAATTTAGGGAGGGTAATAAAGTCAAATAAATCAATACTTTTTGGTCAGTTACATAACCTTGTTTCGACCAATTTACAATGCTGGACTTGCCAATTTTTGGTAATTATAGAGACAGGGGTCAAGATGCCCCCAAAAACATAATTTTAGGGTTTTTTTTTTCACAATTATTCCGCCGTATTTACATGTGATCTGGTTCACAGGTACTTTTTTTACAGGTTCCAATCAGAGATATAGATCATATTGGTATTCTTGTCTTTTGCTGAATTTTGAGTGGGAAAAGATAACGTGTATTACGATGAAAGGAAGTAATTAAAAGTAAACTTGATAAATCGAATAAACAGTGTAAAATTTAATGAAAGTACAACGTTTCACCAGGTTAACCTTGGCATCATCAGGTACGTCAACTACAATGAATGCATTGAAACTACAGCGCAAGGGTACATTGAACTTTGATTGGATAGATTTAACAGTAAGGTATGATATTTCCGGAGGGTATTTATTGATAGGGCTTGACTTCTTGTCAGTTTACAATTTCTACCTTGCTATATGATACCTAGTAGTTTCGTATGGGAGTAGGACTGACGGGGATTCGAACCCGCGACCCTCAGATCGCGAGTCGAGTGCCCTAACCACCTGGCCATGCCTGGCCTATATGATACCTTATAAGACGAAAGTTTTTCGAAATGTTGCCCTTTCTTTTTCTGGGGCAAACTGGCCCACCTTTCGAAAGGCGGCCCTTTCTTCTTTTGGGGGCAAACTGGCCCACCTTTCGAAAGGCGGCCCTTTCTTCTTTTGGGGGCAAACTGGCCCACCTTTCTTCTTCTAGGGCAAACTGATTTATAAAAATAATCTTGTGTATTTTACCTTCATTACGAATAATATCATTGTGAAATTATTTCTTCATCGGGGCAAAAACTGACTCTTTGATAGAGCTCTGAATTTTGGGGCTAGCGAGCCAGTTTCAAATCCGTGCGACATGACTAGATATTCCCCGCACCTTAAGTTGTGGGTGCATTATAATAGTGGACAGTCCATTCCTTAGTATGTATGGTGGGTGGTAGGGCGCTGCTTTCCCTCTAATCTAATTGGTTAAAAATTAGGGAATGCGGCAGATAAAATTGGTAACTTTGCACAATGGAGCCATAAATGTGTAGCCCAAGAGTTGGCTGTGGGTGCTGTTGACTAGCTGCCTTCTCTCTAGTCTGTCAATTCAAAATTAGGTACGGCTATATGAAGATAGTCCTTTGTGTAGCCATGCACAAAATATCTAAAACCAAGAAACAAACGTTTTATTTGTAGACCAACACTCAGTAAACTGAGACACAAAAAACATACCTCGTTTTCATAGCCTTCTCTGAGGTTGAAAGTGAGATCGTGTAAGATATCGTGACAGAAGGTTTCAGCAAATTCTGGATAGAGTTTTAGTACTTCCATCAAGCCAGGCATATAAATGCATTTTAAATCGCAATAGGTTAGGGCCTTTACGTCACTACTGGATTTGATTACAGTTTCACTTAGATTGGCTGCGATGTCACATCCAACAAGATCTCCTTTTCCTGTATCGACAAAAAAAGGTAGGTGTCGGGTATTACCATTCTAGTAACTAGGAAACTAACATAACAACTGTCCAAGCATGTATTACTGACCAATACAGTACCACAATACACTTTTTAACCGACCAATAGAGTACCACAATACACTTTTTAAACGACCAATATAGTACCACAATACACTTTTTAAACGACCAATATAGTACCACAATACACTTTTTAAACGACCAATACAGTACCACAATACACTTTTTAAACGACCAATACAGTACCACAATACACTTTTTAAACGACCAATAGGGTACCACAATACACTTTTTAAACGACCAACATAGTACCACAATACACTTTTTAAACGACCAATATAGTACTACAATACACTTTTTAAACGACCAATATAGTACTACAATACACTTTTTAAACGACCAATACAGTACTATAATACACTTGTTAAACGACCAATATAGTACCACAATACACTTTTTAAACGACCAATACAGTACTACAATACACTTTTTAACCGACCACTATAGTACCACAATACACTTCTTAAACGACAATAGGGTACCACAATACACTTTTTAAACGACCAATATAGTACCACAATACACTTTTTAAACGACCAATATAGTACCACAATACACTTTTTAAACGACCAATAGAGTACTACAATACACTTTTTAAATGACCAATATAGTACCACAATACACTTTTTAAACGACCAATATAGTACCACAATACACTTTTTAAATGACCAATACAGTACCACAATACACCTAACTCACCCAGTCTGCCATTTTTTATGTGCTATATTTTTCTACGTACTAAAGTACGCTTCTAGATGTTGTTTGCGTCATCGTTACGTCATGCCAAGCTCCCTCGGGCAAACAAAAGTAAATTGAAATAAGAAAAATAAAGACGACAGTAATATTTTTATATTTTTCAATAAAAACTGTGACATAAAAAAAAACTAGCTTTTAATTTCAGCCTCAAACAATAATAGTATTATAGCAATCTATGATATTGGTTTTCAGTAAACATAGGGATGTGGGACGGATAGGCTCTGGGAAAGTACTTAATGTAACCCCCTTAGAGGACTTTCAATCTTAATGATCAAGACATGATGCAAGCAATCAGTGTTTTTGTTTACTTATAAAACTTACGTTTTCCTTCATTAAGAAATCCCTAGCCTGTGGTAAGTTAGCCTACTTCAGCGATTATTGTTCTTTGGTGAGCATTATAGAAACAACGTGTCTTCACTTACCCAAAATGGCAACCACCATGCTGGTCTGTAATACCTCCATTGAACCGTTGCAAACAAAATATATATAACCTAAAGCATCTCCTGCGTGCACTAGGTATTCACCGGGTGCACAGAAATTACTCTTGATGTGACGAGACAGCTGTTTCAGACAACCCTGGGGAGCCGTCTCAAATATTGGGAGGGTAAGAATCTCTCTATTAAGGTGCATGGAAACGTCTCCTCGAAGCTCATCTGGAAATTCCCGCAGTACCTGTCACAAAAGTAATGGGAACGAAGGAAAATAGAAAAGTATTCAAATCAGTGAGTTCAGCATAAGTGGAAAGAAAGTTTGTTATTTTGAGAGGCAATACATAATGATACGAAAAAGAAAACTGGTGAACCTAATGATTACACAACAACATTACATCACAATAATGTTGTTTTGCAACTAAGGAACCATAATAGTACAAATAAAAGCATTGTAGCATAAGCCAATATTACAAGATTAAACGGAATTATGTAAAAAATAAAGTTAAAATGCAAGGCACACATTTGTTTCTTTAGTGCAAAGCTACACAATTGGATATTTGTGTTCTGCACATCTATAACTTACTACCGACTCATTGGGAACTATAGTGTTATTAGCTAAGACTAGTTCTACTCAGAACAGAAAAACATGTCCGCTGATAACGAGAAAATCGACAAGATATTTCTTAATTTGTCACACGGAAAGTTACCTTTACTGGAGAGTTAGTACTGATTTAATGATCTCAAGTTCTAATCTGTATCTCTCAAGATCGATTTAGAAATGATTTAATGATCTCAAGCTATAATCTGTATCTCTCAAGATCAATTTGTAATGATTTAATGATCTCAAGATCAATTTAGTACTGATTTAATTATCTCAAGCTATAATCTGTATCTCTCAAGATCGATTTAGTAATGATTTAATGATCTCAAGATCAATTTAGTACTGATTTAATT
>NW_013669301.1:62488-66331 GCF_000517525.1 Limulus polyphemus
TTTAATGATCTCAAGCTATAATCTGTATCTCTCAAGATCAATTTGTAATGATTTAATGATCTCAAGCTATAATCTGTATCTCTCAAGATCAATTTGTAATGATTTAATGATCTCAAGCTATAATCTGTATCTCTCAAAATCGATTTAGTAATGACTTAATGATCTCAAGTTCTAATCTATATCTCTCAAGATCAATTTGTAATGATTTAATGATCTCAAGCTATAATCTGTATCTCTCAAAATCGATTTAGTAATGATTTAATCATCTCAAGCTATAATCTGTATCTCTCAAGATCAATTTGTAATGATTTAATGATCTCAAGATCGATTTAGTAATGATTTAATGATCTCAAGCTATAATCTGTATCTCTCAAGATCGATTTAGTAATAATTTAATGATCTCAAGTTCTAATCTGTATCTCTCAAGATCGATTTAATAATGACTTAATGATCTCAAGTTCTAATATGTACCTCTCAAGATCGATTTAGTAATGATTTAATGATCTCAAGTTCTAATCTGTATCTCTCAAGATCGATTTAGTAATGATTTAATGATCTCAAGTTTTAATCTGTATCTCTCAAGATCAATTTTGTAATGATTTAATGATCTCAAGTTCTAATCTGTATCTCTCAAGATCGATTTAGTACTGATTTAGTGACCCCAAATTCTAATCTATATCTCTCAAGATTGATTTAGTAATGATTTAATGATCTCAAGCTATAAGCTGTATCTCTCAAGATCGATTTAGTACTGATTTAGTGACCCCAAATTCTAATCTATATCTCTCAAGATTGATTTAGTACTGATTTAATGACCCAAAATTCTAATCTATATCTCTCAAGATTGATTTAGTACTGATTTAATGACCCAAAATTCTAATCTATATCTCTCAAGATCGTATTCCAAACTGAATAAGCTGAGATCTTATTCCTGACTGAATAATCATCACGTTAGTTATTTCAGTTGTTGATGTCAAAATTACCGAGAAAGACTAGCGCTACACATTTGACTGGTTGCTCACCAATGAAATACAAGACAGGTTGTTACCTCCAGGGGTGACCTGACCGCCAATGGAAAAGGTACATATCTAGTTTCACATACAGTGAGTGAATGTCCTTGCAACTATCTTCCCCAAGGGGAAAATTAAAGAGTTGACTCTAGGTGAATGACACATAACAATGGGATGCTAAAGTGAAATAAACTTATAAAAAGAAAAAAGATGAAATTCATAAACCCTTGAAGTCTATACTAAACCTGAGAAGGATAATTTCCATAAGTATCTAAAAATATAATGATAATAAGTTGTAAAAATATAAAAAGAATAAAATACGCGTAATTGGTCGAATTAAATGCGCTGTTGATGATATTTTTTTATTAGATTTTTGTATTTGACTTCATACGTTATTATGGACACTGCAGCAAACAAATTCAAGGACCCACAGCAGTTTGGAAAAAACGTGTTTAATTAAAAAGCCCATAGGTAATTCTAGGGTTAACAATTGCTTCAGAGTTGTACTGGGTGCGTGAGCAGGTTTTACAATAGAGAAACTGGTTATGATATGTGTATAATTAGCTGGTGTCTTAGTTTTTGGTGCTTTTGACCCACCCACAGAAAGTGTTATTGAAAGTATGTATGGTTTGATACCGTTCTTTATATAAAGCAAATGCGCAGAGATTTAGGAATACCTTGTCCTCCCTGTTTATACTTACAGTGTTCAAGAGCGATGCCTTCTGGGAGTTATGATGTCATAGTTTTCGCTATATAATGGCCTCTCCGTTTGATCAAAGGTTTGTTTTACAGTAAAACTCATGTTCAGTCTCTTTGTTTTTCAATTCAGTGAGGTTAGAAAATCAAATATAATGCAGCGTAACATTTCCTGCCACTCCTCTTGTCATTGCGGTTATTATTCATGCCTGTAGCCAGTGCTGACGAAAGGAGGGGGGGGGGGGCAGGCAGTGGGATATTCCTAAGCTCACTAGAAATGCATACTACTCAATGAGCTAAAATGGCTACTGGTTTTTTTTATGGATTCATGAAAGAATTTGTGACCTAAATTTCTTTTATGAAAAAGTTAATAAATAGATGATATTACTGACACCGGTGGGCCTGGGCTGACTCTCGCACCCCTGTCTGTAGTATTACCTGACATTTGGGCTTGATCAAATAATAATGAAGAATATTTTCATACTATTTTTATTAGTGCATTATTATAAAAGTATTACTTCATTAGGATCAGCTAAATACAAAAGATTTACTTCATTAGGATCAGCTAAATACAAAAGTTTTACTTCGTTAGGATCAGCTAAATACAAAAGTTTTACTTCATTAGGATCAGCTAAATACAAAAGTCTTACTTCATTAGGATCAGCTAAATACAAAAGTTTTACTTCATTAGGATCAGCTAAATACAAAAGTCTTACTTCATTAGGTTCAGCTAAATACAAAAGTCTTACTTCACTAGGATCAGCTAAATACAAAAGTTTTACTTCATTAGGATCAGCTAAATAAAAAAGTTTTACTTCGTTAGGATCAGCTAAATACAAAAGTGTTACTTCATTAGGATCAGCTAAATACAAAAGTCTTACTTCATTAGGATCAGCTAAATAAAAAAGTTTTACTTCGTTAGGATCAGCTAAATACAAAAGTTTACTTCATTAGGATCAGCTAAATACAAAAGTCTTACTTCATTAGGATCAGCTAAATACAAAAGTCTTACTTCATTAGGATCAGCTAAATACAAAAGTCTTACTTCATTAGGATCAGCTAAATACAAAAGTTTTACTTCATTAGGTTCAGCTAAATACAAAAGTGTTACTTCATTAGGATCAGCTAAATACAAAAGTCTTACTTCATTAGGTTCAGCTAAATACAAAAGTTTTACTTCATTAAATCAGCTAAATACAAAAGTCTTACTTCATTAGGATCAGCTAAATACAAAAGTATTACTTCATTAAATTCAGCTAAATACAAAAGTCTTACTTCAATAGATTCGCTAAATACAAAAGTCTTACTTCATTAGGATCAGCTAAATACAAAAGTCTTACTTCATTGGGATCAGCTAAATACAAAAGTCTTACTTCAATAGATTAGCTAAATACAAAAGTCTTACTTCATTAGAATCAGTTAAATACAAAAGTGTTACTTCATTAGGATCAGCTAAATACAAAAGTCTTACTTCATTAGGATCAGCTAAATACAAAAGTCTTACTTCACTAGGATCAGCTAAATACAAAAGTCTTACTTCATTAGGATCAGTTAAATACAAAAGTCTTACTTCATTAGGATCAGTTAAATACAAAAGTCTTACTTCACTAGGATCAGTTAAATACAAAAGTGTTACTTCATTAGGATCAGTTAAATACAAAAGTCTTACTTCATTAGGATCAATTCCGTGATTTAGAGACCACGTTGTTTGAAAGTAATCTATCATTCGTTGTCGCAGTTGCTTCGATATTTGATGAAGTCTAAAAAAATCTTTCAGATCTCTTAGTTTTGTCTGGTATTGGGACCGCCTCGAGTACATACGTTGAATGATGGCTGTTACATTACCAAAAACCACAGCGTGCATCAATGCTGGGAAAAACAAAGAGATGTTATTGTATTAAATAAATATACAAGTGAGTGTTGTTTTACACCAAGAGATCAACTGATCATATTAGATTTTATTTAAAAATTATACTTCCATAGTCTGACTAAAGGTGTCGTCTTATCAAGTAAGACAAATAATATAGCGTGTATAATTTTATACTTCCATGGTCTGACTAAAGGTGTCGTCTTATCAAGTAAGACAAATAATATAGCGTGTATAATTTTATACCCCCATGGTCTGACTAAAGGTGTT
>NW_013669301.1:67028-72039 GCF_000517525.1 Limulus polyphemus
ATAATTTTATACTTCCATGGTCTGATTAAAGGTGTCGTCTTATCAAGTAAGACAAATAATATAGCGTGTATAATTTTATACCCCCATGGTCTGATTAAAGGTGTCGTCTTATCAAGTAAGACAAATAATATAGTGTGTATAATTTTATACTTCCATGGTCTGATTAAAGGTGTCGTCTTATCAAGTAAGACAAATAATATAGTGTGTATAATTTTCTACTTCCATGGTCTGATTAAAGGTGTCGTCTTATCAAGTAAGACAAATAATATAGCGTGTATAATTTTATACTTCCATGGTCTGATTAAAGGTGTCGTCTTATCAAGTAAGACAAATAACATTGCATGTGCATTTTTTTCTTTTGTAGTTAAGCCCAAAGTTATACAATCTATTATTTTATGTTTATAAATCTGACACATTTACTATTTATCTTTAAAGAATATATATCGCTGTGCCACTAGGGGGCATGTGTATAAATAAGCACAGATGGAAAAAACAACAAAAAACTGTGTCATGGCCTAGCGATTAGTGTGCTAGGTTACAGAATGTCCAAGGTTCGAGCTCGCGTAACCCCCGCTGAACACGCCCCGTGCTATTCGATTAGAAGTAATCAAGTAGGCGGTGAGCGCTGATGACTAGTTGTCCTCCCTGTGCACTGACTTTCAATTATAAAAAGCTATGCCTAAACCCCTGGGTTTCCGCCATTTAGTCCATACATCGCATACAATGAAAATATCAAATCAAAGAAGTAACAATTGATATTTTCAAGCACCAATTCAAAGAACAACAGAAGGACCACATTTCTACATTGAAGTTTCACACAGGTCTGTTTTTGATGCATTATTTTTTTGTTAGTCCACTACAGGTTTCAAATTCTATGTTTTACAAGCCACAAGTCATTTTAGATGAATATTTTCTCCAAACAGAAGCCGTATCACAGACAAGAGTGACAGTAAGAGGGATGTTTAAAAAAAATAATAACAATTCTACAGTAAAATATGATTTTTATAACAAATATTGAGCCTTGTAGTTATCATTGCTTCACCACGTTAAGTGTTTTCCACCATCATTTCGAACATCAATGGGAGACGTGATTTGGCGAATAAGAACTTCAGATTCTCCTGATTCTAGAATTAATATGAGTTTCATCCACCATCAATTACCTCGAGCTAGAGGATGTAAGGTTACCTCCTCTCTCTTTAGCCCAAGTGGAAGTCGATAAAACAAAAACACATATCAATAGTTATATTGACACTGGTGGTGGAAGTCGATAAAACGAAAACACATATCAGTAGTTTATATTGGCACTCTGGTGGTGGAAGTCGATAAAACGAAAACATATATCAGTAGTTATATTGGCACTCTGGTGGTGGAAGTCGATAACACAAAAACACATAAAAGTAGTTTCTATTGGCACTCTGGTGGTGGAAGTCAATCATGGTTTAATTCCCGTCACTGCCCGAGGGCATAAGGGGAGTGGGGTGGAACAGTTAATTAACCATAACAACAATAATAGTATAGTTATAGATTAAAGAAATAACAGATAATTACAGGACGTGACACCAATAGTTGGAGATAATTGAAGTTTAAAAAGGCCATGACGTCAATTATTGACAATGAGTTTAGGCTTACATGAATCAATCGTATCTTATTATAGAATGTAATTTCAGATTCTTAGGACGTGACACCAATTATTGACACGTCATGGGCTTTTAAAACTATAATTATTTCTAATTATTGTCAATAATTGGCGTCACGTCCCGTGATTATCTGTTATTTCTTTATTCTATAATTATACTATAGTTGGCTGTTATGGTTAATTAACTGTTCCACGTATTCAAACTACACTTGTATTTTAATGTTCTTAGTTTTATTATTATCATTTTATAACTTTGTTTTTTGTTTAG
Organism: Limulus polyphemus; assembly: GCF_000517525.1. NCBI lineage: Eukaryota > Metazoa > Arthropoda > Merostomata > Xiphosura > Limulidae > Limulus > Limulus polyphemus. Next base: position 68,933 of record NW_013669301.1, read on the forward strand.
GGGCGATATATAAAAATATCGATAAAGTTGATCTTGGACAAGTTTACACAGTTTATTTGCCCCCCCCCCCCAATGACACAGCGGTATGTCTGCGGACTTACAACGCTAGAAACTGGGTTTCGATACCCATGGTGGCTAGAGCACAGATAGCCCACTGTGTAGCTTTGTGTTTAACTTCAAACAAACAAAATACAGTTTATGGTTGCACATGATGGGGGAAGAAGTACACGTGAAGCCATCTGTTGCAGATCGCTAGAGTACGCCATACTCCACCATATTCCATGTGAGTCTTGGCTAAGTTGCAGAAACATTGGTAGAAGACTGATTAGAAATAAATACCGTCTGCCCTAAATTTTTGTCTCAGTGCCTATTTAAATACATTTATGACTAAAAATTATAAGTGCAGTAAAATACAAAACTCTACCGTTAGAGGGCAGTGTTGTTAATCAGTGTAAATGAAAATATTGTTAATCGATTAGATTAATAAAAACGTAGACCTGCTAACTATATTTATCATATGCTAGGTTTATCAAAACTGTCGTCGTCTTTCTACTTTATTTATAACAATTACAAGAACTGATCAACTAAAAAGTATGAATAATTTAGTGTAAAAATATGTCAATATATATATATATATCTAAGAATTAACGTATTTTAGGTTTAACAAGAAATAGTAAATATTTTCTCTATAAAGTAAATATTACTTAACTAAAAACCTGTATTAACATATACAATAATCAAAATACGTTAAAAGTGTTTTAGTAAAAACATTAATATATAAATAATGCAAATACTATCAGTTTTTTTGTGCTTAGTTTTGATACTAGATGGCGAGCCTTTACTGTAAATTTTGTATATTGTCGAAGCAATGCTAGAATTGTTATAAACATTGTTGTAAAAGAATACCAGAAACGACAGTCGAATGTTTAATTGTTAATTAGGGATGTTGTTGGAGATTTAATAACTTTTATTTATTGCTGTTCTTAGTAAAAGTTGGTAATTCAAGACTATATTAGAGGCAGTGTTATCACGTTATTTGTCACCATCAGTTCCAGTCTACAGGATTTTATTGAAACATATTAGTTTTAATCATTACTTCCAGACGATGCAGTGTTAATGGTAACTTAGGCCTAAGAAAGAGGAAGCGTCATTACATTAGTTTTCTCAATTAGTTACAATCGATACGGTTTTATTCGTAGCTTACGGCTATGTTAGTGGCATCGTTTTCATATTAGGCTTCATCTTTAGTCTGTGTCCATATGTGGTGTTATTGTTAACTGAAAGTTATGTTATTGGCAGCTTTATGACATTAGTTGTCAATTAGTTACAGTCGATAAGGTGTTATTGGTAACTTAAGCCTTGTTAGTGGTTACTTTATTACATTAGTGGTCTCCTTAGTTCCAGCCTATACACTTGTTGCGTCAGCGAGGTCACGTGACTAGTATCACGCCACGTTTTCTAGAAATATTCTGTTACTTCAAGAATGCCCTAGCATTTACTAGACATGTGTTAGTCTTGTATATATGAGACGTTCACAACGTGACGGGACAACAAGTGAATGAGTAATTGAATGTATGCGGACAAAATATTGTTGGCCACGTGAGACGTGAATTATAGTGTTTGTTATAGAGCGACTGTTGAAATTAAGTGTATCGTAAAGTTGTATTCGGAAAGAATAAACCAGTTTTATTTAAGAAAGGATTTGTGTCGCTAAAGTTTCGTCGGAACGAATTTACGGAAAATTAACTAACAAACGGAGACGTAACACACTGCTATTAGTATGTTGATGGCATAGTTATCACATTAGGTTTAGTCAATACGGTTATTGAGAGCTATGTTTTTGGCAATGTTATGACATTAGTTGTCTACATTAGTTCCAATAGATATGTTATTGGTAACTTAGGGCTATGTAAGAAGGAATTATCACATTATTTTTCGCCACTAGTTCCAGTCGTTAGGGTATTATTGATAACTTATAGTTTTGTTAATGTTAGCGTTAAAACCATATGGTTACAGGTCATCTTTCTGCGCATTTTATGAGGTTTTATTGATTTGCATTCCAAAATTAATTGAGCAACTTTATTATCAATGCAAGTCAATGAAATTTACATATAATGTAATTTATAACCCAACGTTTTATATTATCCATGTTTTAATTCCTTTACTTCAAAAAAAAAGGGGTCCCAGATTATTTCTTTGCACTCAGCTCTACTTATTTGTGTAAATGTTTATAGCCAATAAAAATAACTCATTTTAAACTACACTCTCCTAATGGTTATTTTTAAATTGTCAGCAGCATTCCTTATAAAGTACGTCAAACCATTCTTAGCATCGTTGCCATTTATGTTCTCACTAGCACTTAGTGTTGGTTTTCACCTAGAAAAATATTAGTTAGATAGAGAGTTAAATTGTATTTAGGTTTTACTTTTATATTTTAGTTAATTATGTTTTAAAATACACATTAGAAATGATTAATATTTTTCTAAAATATAACCAAAACTTTGCCTCAGTTCATGAAACTTAGTGTAGTATTTGTTTTTGAATTTCGCACAAAGCTACACGAGAGCTATCTGCGCTAGCCGTCCCTAATTTAGCAGTGTAAGACCAGAGGGAAGGCAGCTAGTCATCACCACCCACCGCCAACTCTTGGGCTACTCTTTTACCAACGAATAGTGGGATTGACCGTCACATTATAATGCCCCCACGGCTGAAAGGGCGAGCATGTTTGGTGGGACGTGGAAGCGAACCCGCGACCCGCAGATTGAGAGTCGAGCGTCCTAACCACCTGGCCATGCGGGCCACTTAGTGTAGTATGCGAGTGCAAATACACTTTGCCGAAGGCTAAAGTATTTCTGCCAAAGACACCTTAATATTGCCCGAGGACGCCCGTTGACGTGTGTCGCGGTAAATAACAACGCCAAAGGGCCGAAAAAGAAAATAAAGCATTAAAAATAAACTATATGTGGACATGTAAAGACATGCAATTAAGAATGTAGCCAACAGATCTTTTAAGATTATTCGACGAAAAATTAAAACGTATTAGGTTGTCAAGAAATTAATGTCGCGTTTTGGAACACTTTCATTAACCACCCCCCAAAAAACGTACA
>NW_013669301.1:72994-75074 GCF_000517525.1 Limulus polyphemus
GGAGACTATTTCGTTAACTACATGTTTTGTTTTGATATATAAGTTGTCGGGTTTTTTTCTATCTTAAAAAAAGACAACATTAATTTCTTAACGACCTAATGTGTATATTTTTCTATTTCTTAAGTTTAAACATTTCATTGAATTATACTTTGATGATAATACTTGAAATATTCAGAGTCTGAGTGCAAATAACTACAACACAAAAATAACAGATCTTCAGTTAAAATACTGAACTAAAATAATTTTTTTTTTTTTACAAAATACTTGTAATTTTACACAATTCTTACCAATTGTTGTGAAGATATGTTAGTAAGGCTTAGAGTTTTAGTTAGTATTATAGAACTGTGTATCATTCTCCATAAGAACAAGTATCCAATAGGTACAAACACGTCATCCCTAGTTACAATCTACATGGTTTTACCTGTATTTTATCAGTTGGAATTTTGGTCCATTGTTATTGGTGTAAAATTATTATTATTACTATTTCATGCGTTTTTATTGGTGCAATCTACTTTCTTACCGCCAATGAGCATAGTGAGTATGGAAAATATTTTCTCTGTGTTAGTGTTGGCCGACACGTTCCCAAATCCTACACTGGTAAGGCTGCTGGTAGTGAAGTAGAGGGCGGTAATGTAGGCAGTTGCTGTATCTGTATAGTTTACAAGATCGTGACCCAATTTGTTGGACAGTTGGTGGAGCCAACCTGTTAAGAAAAAAAGAAACGTATATATATATATTCCCATAAATATCACAAAAATTCCAACAACGCGAACTCCATGAAATATGTGAATAACAAAGGTGATTGTTAACTTTGCAACATGAATTCAGAGTGAAATGTTTTTAGTGGGGAAGCAAATATTGTGTAATGAGAGGAAGACAAAAATGCTTTGTTTGTATGTTTGTTTTGAAAAAAATCATGAAAAAATTGTTTGTTTTTTTTTAACCCCAAAGCTACACAATAGTCTATCAGCGCTATGTCTGACGTGGGATATCGAACCCTTGTTTTTAGTGCTGTAATTCGGTAAATTTATTGCTGACCCATTGGAGACTCTCGCATACCTTTAAGAGGACTATATCAAACTGACAGATGACTTAACAACAGCACCCACCGCCTTCTCTTGGTTTATAGTAATCGAATAGTGGGATTTGAACTGACAGGTGATTTAACAACAGCACCCACCGTCTTCTCTTGGTTTATAGTAATCAAATAGTGGGATTTGAACTGACAGGTGATTTAACAACAGCACCCACCGTCTTCTCTTGGCTTATAGTAATCAGATAGTGGGATTTGAACTGACAGGTGACTTAACAACAGCACCCACCGTCTTCTCTTGGTTTATAGTAATCGAATAGTGGGATTTGAACTGACAGGTGACTTAACAACAGCACCCACCGTCTTCTCTTGGTTTATAGTAATCGAATAGTGTGATTTGAACTGACAGATGATTTAACAACAGCACCCACCATCTTCTCTTGGCTTATAGTAATCGAATAGTGGGATTTAAACTGACAGATGATTTAACAACAGCACCCACCGTCTTCTCTTGGCTTATAGTAATCGAATAGTGGAATTTGAACTGACAGGTGACTTAACAACAACACCCACCGTCTTCTCTTGGCTTATAGTAATCGAATAGTGGGATTTGAACTGACAGGTGTCTTAACAACAGCACCTACCATCTTCTCTTGACTTATAGTAATCGAATAGTGGGATTTAAACTGACAGATGATTTAACAACAGCACCCACCGTCTTCTCTTGGCTTATAGTAATCGAATAGTGGGATTTGAACTGACAGGTGACTTAACAACAGCACCCACCGTCTTCTCTTGGTTTATAGTAATCGAATAGTGGGATTTGAACTGACAGGTGACTTAACAACAACACCCACCGTCTTCTCTTGGCTTATAGTAATCAAATAGTGGGATTTGAACTGACAGATGATTTAACAACAGCACCCACCGTCTTCTCTTGGTTTATAGTAATCAAATAGTGGGATTTGAACTGACAGATGATTTAACAACAGCACCCACCGTCTTCTCTTGGTTTATAGTAATCAAATAGTGGGATTTGAACTGACA
>NW_013669301.1:75686-77049 GCF_000517525.1 Limulus polyphemus
CTTAACAACAGCCCCCACCGTCTTCTCTTGATTTATAGTAATCGAATAGTGGGATTTGAACTGACAGGTGACTTAACAACAGCACCCACCGTCTTCTCTTGATTTATAGTAATCGAATAGTGGGATTTGAACTGACAGGTGACTTAACAACAGCACCCACCGTCTTCTCTTGATTTATAGTAATCGAATAGTGGGATTTGAACTGACAGGTGACTTAACAACAGCACCCACCATCTTCTCTTGGTTTATAGTAATCGAATAGTGGGATTTGAACTGACAGATGATTTAACAACAGCACCCACCGTCATCTCTTGGCTTATAGTAATCGAATAGTGGGATTTGAACTGACAGATGACTTAACAACAGCACCCACCGTCTTCTCTTGGCTTATAGTAATCGAATAGTGGGATTTGAACTGACAGATGACTTAACAACAGCACCCACCGCCTTCTCTTGGCTTATAGTAATCGAATAGTGGGATTTGAACTGACAGATGACTTAATAACAGCACCCACCGTCTTCTCTTGGCTTATAGTAATCGAATAATGGGATTTGAACTGACAGATGACTTAACAACAGCACCCACCGTCTTCTCTTGGCTTATAGTAATCAAATAGTGCACGTGCACTAATTCTTATCGCGTGCGAACAACGTATTACAATAATTAAGGGTTAAACTTTCCTAAAATATGTTATTCTTCAAAAAGAAAAAAAAAAGAAGAGAGAAGAGAAAGAAACGGTTTCATGATCGTGTATTGATATATTACTGATTTGCTTTGTGGTCACAGCAAAAGATTTCGTAGAATATATCGGTTATTCTTAAAACTATATAATCCACAAATCATCTATATATAAAATAACAACTTGGTTCAACACTACCAATCTATAGATGATTTGGTAGTGTTAAACCAAGTACGTTATTTATATATGGATGATTTGGTAGTGTTGAACCAAGTATGTTATTTATATATGGATGATTTGGTAGTGTTGAACCAAGTGTGTTATTTATATATGGATGATTTGGTAGTGTTGAACCAAGTGTGTTATTTATATATGGATTATTTGATAGTATTGAACCAAATATGTTATTTATATATAGATGATTTGGTAGTGTTGAACCAAGTGTGTTATTTATATATGGATGATTTGGTAGTGTTAAACCAAGTATGTTATTTATATATATGGATGATTTGGTAGTGTTGAACCAAGTGTGTTATTTATATATAGATGATTTGGTAGTGTTGAACCAAGTATGTTATTTATATATAGATGATTTGGTAGTGTTGAACCAAGTATGTTATTTATATATAGATGATTTGGTAGTGTTGAACCAAGTATGTTATTTATATATAGATGATTTGGTA
>NW_013669301.1:77723-78363 GCF_000517525.1 Limulus polyphemus
TTTTGGTAGTGTTGAATCAAGTGTGTTATTCATATGTATTTTTTGGTAGTGTTGAAAGAAGTGTGTTCCGTCTTATGGATTATTTGGTACTGGTGAATCAAGTATGTTCGTTCTTATGTATTTTTGGTAGTGTTGAATCAAGTGTGTTATTCATATGTATTTTTTGGTAGTGTTGAAAGAAGTGTGTTCCGTCTTATGGATTATTTGGTATTGGTGAATCAAGTATGTTCGTTCTTATGTAGTTTTTGGTAGTGTTGAAAGAAGTGTGTTATTCATATGTATTTTTTGATAGTGTTGAAAGAAGTGTGTTCCGTCTTATGGATTATTTAGTTGTATTTTCCTACTCGTTTTTTTGTTCTCTAAATTTATAGTTACAATATTTGGTCATCTTACACACTCTTTGCATTAGTAGTTTTAATACCAGGAGCGAATGTCAAACTCTGTAGTTTTAATAGTATATTAAACAGGAGCTTATTCAAAACTGTAGTTTTATACCAAAATAAGCAGGATCTAGTGTCGAACTATACTTTAAATACCTTTTTAGACAGGAGCTAATGTCAAACTGTAGTGCCCGGCATGGCCAGATGGTTAGGGAGCTCGACTCGCAATCTGCGGATTCGAATCACCGTCACACCAAACC
>NW_013669301.1:79263-86627 GCF_000517525.1 Limulus polyphemus
AGTTGGCGGTGGGTGGTGTTGACTAGCTGCCTTCCCTCTAGGGACGGCTAGCGCAGATAGCCCTCGTGTAGCTTTGCGCGAAGTTCAAATAGTCTAGTCAGAATATCATGTCGAATTCTAATTTTGATACCACTCCATGCTAGGTAGTTTTTTTTTATAGTTTTAGTAAGATTTTAGGCAGGATCTTTTGATAAACTTTCTTTTCAACATCGTCTTTTCTCGCCTCGTGTTGCCATACCGTTTTTAATTGTCCATGAATAACTTTGTTTGTCTAAAAACAATCAGCTCCATCAACCACTGGAACTGTACTAATTGTAAACAAATATATTCATATTTTTTAAAATAAAATATATCTTTACAATCGTTAGAAAATAAAACTTTGCAATAGAAATATACCTAATTAATATTTTTGGTTCTTTACAAGCTCGTATCACCCTGTATCCCCAAAAGATTTTTAAATAATCCCTCGTTTCAAATCCTTTTGTTAAAAAGTTAAAAGTGAACATTTCATCATTTGTAGCCAGCTCTTGTTCTTCATGTCTTTCCACAGCGTAAGCATCAAGCACATTAATTTTTGTAAGAATCTTTAAAGTTATATTTATTCTAGTAAGCTTACAAAACACTTAATTTGTAAAAGACAACTATACGAGGCAGTTTCACTGGCTTATGAATATACCCAAACTCTCAACGTGCTTCAACTAGCGTTGTAAAAATATATATATATAAAATTCCTATTGAAGTTTTATAAATAGGTTTCCGTAATGCATTTTGGCTAATTTTAATACCATCTGCCAACAATTAAATATTCAACAATGCGAAATAAGTAAAAAAAAAAAACAGACACATTGTAATAAAAGAAAGAGCAATCCGTGACAGCAGGACATTATTGATTTGTCCTTCCAGCAGATAAACGAAACAACAGAGTGCCCTCAAACGTTGCATCTCGAAGTTGTGACTGTATATTTTGTTACATTATTTAAATACTTTGTACTCGATTTTCGTCACGACATGCCCCACCCCCTCCATGGCTCAGTGGCAAGCCTCTGGTAAAAACTGGGTTTCGATACCCGTGAGGCACAGCACAGATAGTCCATTGTGTAGCTTTGTGCTCTAACAACGAACAATGAAACAAAGGTTGTAGTAATCAGCTTGATTATTAAAAATGTTATGATAAATTTTAACTGCACTAACGGAAATCTCGTGGAGGCAATAATTTTTGTTACAAACGTGTATAATTATTTTAACATTTATTTTATTAATTACTCTTCACTTTAGAAAAACATCTTATGGAACTGTAGGTTGGTTATACTTTAAGAGATAATGATACTGTTGCTGTGTTAATTAACGTATTTTCGATGATAGTTCTGTGTTTACTTGTTTGAGGGAAGATCACCGAATTTAATCTGTTTGAGAGAAAAAAAAAAACGTTTCAAGATTATGTTAAATATTTTACGATTTATTACATATTTCAATTACTATCGCATACAATGGAGAATTTTTAGGCATGCAAGCTAGGCGGTTCTCCGAGTCTTTAGGCCTTGTAATTTTTCAAATCAATACCTGTTGCGGTAATTACCCAATAGAAGGAAGAGATAAATTTATAATAATATTCACCAACTGTAACGATTACAGGACGTTTTCAGATTCTTCTAGTCCTTTTATGTGTTTCCCTTTTAATTGTTTATTTTTGCTCAGTACATTAACGCCACTTACGACAAAATAAACGTTAAAATGTCGGACTGCAATAAATCACGCCACGTACGAGGACGATTAGATAAGAGACACGTGAACAAGATTGATGAAATTATCAAGGACTCGAAAACAGAGAAGTTGGGGGGAAATAAATAAATAACGTAAATGAAAACATCGTGATTAACTAGGAAGAAAATATAACTTTAATATTTTATCAATTAATAATTGGCAATTAATATTTAAGATAATTCTGTAAAACAATATGTGAATGTTTTAAACCACGTAACGAATTCAAGCTCTGTTTAAGGATAATTGGTCATTTTGATAAAAAAAATACAAATAAGAAAGCGGTTTGAAAATTGTAGTGAAAGGGATACGTCGAACTTAACTCCCCCCCCCCCAATAAAACTGTATAAAGGTGTATCAGAAATAACTGTAAAATGAGAACTGTATATAACGTTTCTATTATTCATTGCTTACACTAGGCGTTGATTTCGCCTAATTAATCTTGTAATATTTGCTGGTGTTGTTAAGCGCAGAGATACACAATAGACAGTCTGTGATCTTCCCACTACGGGTATAAAAACCCAATTATTATCGCTGTAAGCCCGCAGACTTACCACTGAGCGACTATAATTTCTCGAAACTATAAGAAAGTATTAAGTAACTTGTTTATAAATCTCGTAAAGCTTGACTTCTGATTTAAACTTATTCTCTTATACGTGTTGTTTATGTAACACATACATATAAATTATTTTTCTGAATTAACCCAGTTAATTAACTCCTGGCGACACGATCGATTCTTGGCATAATCCAAGACCAGATTTGTGAAAAATCTATCATGTTGTCTGTTTTAGTAACAGGAAACTAGCGAGGATTCGAATGAAGAATTACCAGTTAAAAAATAAACAACATCGGACACAAGAACAAAAATAATGAAGACTGTTAATTATGAGGGAGCCACTATCTTGGTGAGGTTACCAGAAAAGGGTGTCACGACGATATTGTGAAAAGATAAATTTTAACTAATATTTCCAAAGAAGGAGGAACATCAAATAGGTGAATTCATCATGTTAATTTTTTAGACTTGTTTATGCCTAGTATTGTTGTACAGTGTCAAACATTATAATGCAACAAGATACTTTTTTCGTTGTCTCGTCTTTATTGAATCAGACGCCATCTTTAGTTTATGACTTCCCTCTTCCGGACATCCAATCAGAAAGTAGCAAGAAGCAAATTGAATTAGTCGATTGAAATCTTTCGTCTGCTTAATATCATACAACAATACTTTTGTCGTGCCATACAATATTCAAAAATCGATCGTGTGACCAGGGAAACGAAATTAACGGAAAGTTACGAAACGTTTGTTATGTCATTAGAGTCTACGACACAATTGAAAATCTAATTTTGTTGTTCTGATCAGAAGCAAACTGGACTTTTTTGCTAACAATGCTGAAGCGACGCTAATTTCTATGATACTTTTGGTTCGCTGATAAAGAGTCATAAGCCTTGAACTTGTTAAGCCTAGAACTTGTTGATAAAATAAGTTAGGTATGAAAAATAATATATATATCTAATATATTATTATTTAAAGATAAAAATCTTAAGAGAGAATATTATCAACATTCAATAAGGATAATTTTCATTAAAAATAATATATTTTATTGTTAATTTATATCTTAATGTGGTAAGTTATTCTTTCACGATATATGTATTTCTTCGGTTCAGATTCGTATTTGAGACCTTTCACACGCCAGGCGAGTGCTCTACCGATTGGCCTAAAAGCGTAACACCCTATTATTTACTAGTAAAATACTTTTAACAACTCGAACTACTACAGTAATCTATAACCCACATGACGTATGCGGAATTCAACAACGTTCTTGCTACTGATTTTGGTTTTAGAGGTTTTACAGAATATCACAACCTTTTGTAATTTTGGAATTTTTAGTATTGAACTTTCTCGAAATTTTTGTGTTTACATTTCGCCTTTACAGAAGGACTAATATTATTCATTAACGAGTTAAATATATTGAGCATTTTTCTCGAAAAAGTATTAAATGAAATAACACTAACAATAATTGGGAAAACGTTCATAAAAAAAAACTCAACGTTTTACAAAATGGAGGATGTTGTATTTGAGAATTAATACGTGCCAAGTTACTAGGCCGAGTGAATAAATACTCAATTGTTTATCCACGTCATTGATTCGAGCGGGGGCAAAGTTTCCGGAGAGTGCAGCTATCGCACGTTATGTATTAAATTGACCAGAACAAAGTTGTGTTTATTGGTCTCTACCAAGTACAGTAACATGTCTAATCGGCCCTGGCTGGAGATTGCAGAAAGTCAGCCATGACGAGCAGAAAACGAGGGGGTTACATGTCTGTTGAAATAGACATTTAGCACTGTGAGGGCTGATACTAGTGATTTTTGGTTCTGTATTAAATATATACCCTATTATATTTTTTTAGTTGCTTTAATTAACATTACTGGTTGGAATATTTAATGTCTTTAGTTTTATTATCATAAAGATTGATTTGTACATGTACTTATGACTAACCTAAATTTCCTAAGTTGTTCGAACCTTGTTTGATATTATTGGGATTATGGCCGAAAATATCTATAACAGCGAGGGTACCCAAATGATCTAATCTTTATAAATAAAAATGTAAGAATAGTATATTTAATTAGCTATAGTCATTATCAATACAAGGTTGAATTTTACTCTAAGAAGGTAGCTTGCTCTGATCAGAAGTTAAAATTAATAATTCAGGACAAGTTATTTTTCGGAATAGGCACATTATGATAATAGATATAAACAACTAAAATAATTTTGTAAAATTGTTCACAAGTGTCAGTTCCGAAAGAGAACAAAATAAAATCTTAACGAGATACCATGATACATCATGCTTGTTATATTCATGTATTGTGTAATAATGTAATTTGATTACAAAAATTTTTACATTCTTCCACAAAATCTGCCAACTGAAACGATATACATAATGTAAATTTTGCGATCTAGGTGCTATAAAAGATATGTTTATAATAAAATATTCCATGCAAAATGCCTAAACCTGCGAAGCTAGGCCACTCATTAAGCCTAATAATTATAACTAAAAGCACATTTTACATGACACTGCTCCTCCTCATAGGTAGCTGATAAATTACATTTCAGTTTTTTTTTCGTGTTTGTAGTTGACCACAAAGTTACACAGTGGGCTATCTGTGCTGTGCCCGTCACGGGTATCAAAACAGATTCAGAGCCTTATATTTCTGCAGACTTACCGTTGTGTCATTGGAGAGTGAATTTCAGTTTGCTAACATATTTAATATTTAGTTTTGTTAATTAATTAAATAGAAAACATCAGCAGTTTGTGTACTTTCATTGTTAGAATTTGGTCGATCCAAACTCCAGCTTATCAGCAACAATTATTACAGTGTCACAGCGGTATGTCTGCGGACTTACAACGCTGGAATCCGGGCTACGATACCAATGGTGGATAAAGCACAGATTGCCCATTGTGTAGCTTTGTGCTTAACTACAAACAAACAAAACATTACATACAGAGATAAAAACATATGTTAATTTAATTTAAATAAAAATTACATACGTCATGAACTGAAATTGGAAGACTATTATTTCAAGACACGTTCAAGTGATTACTTGCTTGATAATGTTCATTTAAAAGCAGTTCAGAGCACGAGCCATAAAAAGTCATTACACGCAGGTCTTAACTTAAAAACCTTCCTGGTAATGTAAATCATAATAATATTATGACACGAGGCAAATAGTGAATTTATCCTTTCTAAAACGTAAAAGCGGAATTTTAACTCTTTTAATGCTTTCCGGAAAACAAAACAGAAGCTTATATAGTGAGTGTGAAAGTACGAGCAAACGAACTGTTTACATTCTACGTTATAATGTTTAGTTTCTTACTGAGGTCGATAAAAAAATGAAAACAAAACAGAAGCTTATATAGTGAGTGTGAAAGTACGAGCAAACGAACTGTTTACATTCTACGTTATAATGTTTAGTTTCTTACTAAGGTCGATAAATAAAAATGAAAACAAAACAGAAGCTTATATAGTGAGTGTGAAAGTACGAGCAAACGAACTGTTTTCATTCTACGTTATAATGTTTAGTTTCTTACTGAGGTCGATAAAAAAAATGAAAACAAAACAGAAGCTTATATAGTGAGTGTGAAAGTACGAGCAAACAAACTGTTTACATTCTACGTTATAATGTTTAGTTTCTTATTGAGGTCGAATAAAAAAATAAAAACAATAACTATACTTGGTAGTAATTTAGGTTTTAAATCTCACAATCGGGGCTTCAGAGACAACCTGGGGCGCTCAGAAACTATTGTTTCTCTTAAGCCCCCTCGCGAAATCAAGGTTTGGTCCTACAGAGAATAAAAGATATTAATACTATATGGCAGGTATGATACATACAGAATCGCATGATATAATTTAAGGCTTGATTTACAGATTACTTAATAAGGTGGGTACTGCTAACAGACTAATTATTAAATGCAACTTATTAAGAGGAGAAAAAAACACCAAAAAATGTCTTTAAAAGCTGTTATTTGCTTCATAGTATTTAAGAAACACATGAAAACTTTGAAAGTAAAATTTTATTTTATTTTCCTTACCTACGTCCCATTGTATAGGATTGACATCTATTTCTTCCAGCGCAATGACATACCAGACGCAAGCCATCCAATGAGCGATGAGGGAGAACATTAGCATTAGCAGGGTAAGGATTATGGCGCTGTACTGTGAGTAGCGGTCCATCTTTTGAAGAAGTCGGGCTAGACGCAGCAGACGTGTTAATTTAAGCAAGTGCATCAGAGTGTTCTAGACAAAGAAAACACACGATGTTTGTTGAATGTCACATAGACAACAAGAGCCCGATTTTGCCTAAAATAGTGAAGATTAACTGGAGCAGCTCTAAGATTAGCAACTTATATCTGTTACAATGGAGTAAGATAATAAAACCGCGTTCCAGCTTCATTTATAGCAGCAATCGGTTCCAAATAATTTTAAAGATTTAGTGGATGTCAGATAATGCATATATACACCATGTGTTCTAAGGAAATACAACGACAAAAAGTTAAATCAGTAAAGCTTTAGTTTAACAGTTTATAAGCACAGTAAGTTCGATCTAAACGTCCAATACCATCACCCATAAAATCGCTGTAGAAACTGAATAAAAAATGATTAACAACAATACACAATACATGTTTTGTTAAAATATAATAAAATCAGTACAAAAACATGTGTTGTTAAAAATATAATAAAATCAGTACAAAAACATGTGTTGTTAAAATATAATAAAAGAGTACAAAAACATGTGTTGTTAAAATATAATAAAATCAGTACAAAAACATGTGTTGTTAAAATATAATAAAATCAGTACCAAAACATGTGTTGTTAAAATATAATAAAATCAATACACAATACATGTTTTGTTAAAATATAATAAAATCAGTACAAAAACATGTGTTGTTAAACTATATTAAAATCAGTACAAAAACATGTGTTGTTAAAATATAATAAAATAGTACAAAAACATGTTTTGTTAAAATATAATAAAATCAGTACAAAAACATGTGTTGTTAAAATATAATAAAATCAGTACAAAAACATGTGTTGTTAAAATATAATAAAAT
>NW_013669301.1:87442-94138 GCF_000517525.1 Limulus polyphemus
TTAAGAGAGGACTTGCGTCGCTAAAGTTTCGTCGGAACGAATTTACGGAAAATCAATTAACAAACGGAGACGTAACAATATAATAAAATCAGTACAAAAACATGTGGTGTTAAAAGTATTATTAACAGCAATATATAAACAATACATATTCTGTTTAAACATATTATTAACAGCAATAGACATTGTATGTGAATATCAAAATTTAAAATTCAAAGTTGTTTTTTAAGATATTTTCAAATATTATTTATTAAATAAACCTTAAAAGTTATGTATAATTATAACATCAATATATAATGAAGCACATTAAGTCACCCACGGTGACCACCCTCGGTTATTTTTTACCTCAAACCCTTGTTTGGGGTCAAATAATTACAAACCGAAATAACTGCCATGGGTTTTGTTTTGACTACAACCAGTTTGAGTTCAATATTCATGCAGTCACGGTATCTTATAGTTCTACTAGCGACATCTGCCGGACGCATGTTTTAAGATATATTCCTGACCTTAATGAAATAAGTAATGTTACAGAACTATTTTGATCTTGATAACATGTAATCACGTACTTATGATTTCATATTTATGTATGATATGGTCCCACTATCTCTCAACTGTGACGAGATAAACGAACCAGACAGAAATACGTGTATGTAATTTAGCGAAATATATTTGTTTCTGTGGCCTATAACTGTTGAAGAGAATTTGAGGCTCTGAATACTGTAAAGTTGATTGCACAGCGTTTACAAAAATGTGATACATTGATAGATTTGTAATAAAGTTGGTAACTCTTTTGGTGGTCTTCAGAATCGTATAAAGATGTCATTAGTTGCTAAAATAGTTACGTTTGTATTTCTGCTGGTAGTCCTGAGACTCGTGGGTCTTTTGAAGTAGTGAATGTTAAAGAAATATCTGATACGTTGACAAATTTATAACACTGTTGGCTGTCCTAAAAATCGTATAAACGATCTGTCTAGTTATTGGATACTGAAATACGTCTGATATACTGACAGATTTATAACAGTTTTTTAGTCCTGAATATCGTATACAAACTTCTTTCACATATAGCTTACACTCACTGTACCCTGTTATCTCGTAAGGAATTAATCAAGTCATACACTGAAAAGGTTGTAATTCTTTTCTTTTTTATTTCTGATTCACTGAAGCACTAAACCCATCTCTTGTTAAAGTCCGGTCTGTTTTCCAGTAACGTGAAAAGTTTTATCCTTTAAAACGAAGATCTTTTTAAGTAAATATATATCTCTCAACAAGAAGGAATAAAAAAAATCTTAATTCTTTGAAATGGGTCTCTAATGAGCAGAACTTTCAAATATGTGAGTAAACTTTCTAGAAAGATTTATTAAACTAACGACAGCGGAATAAACTCCCCGAATACGTAATCCCCCAAAACAGTTTAAAATTTATATCAACATAAGAGTTTTAGAATAATAACATTTTAAGTAATTCCATCTGGGGATCATCTGTTAATCAGTGATTCGTGTGCTTGGTTGATTGGTGCAAGGTATATTACTACTAACAACAGTCTCAAACATACGTTGAAATATAGAGGTTGGGTACGCTTTATTAAAATGATTTTGGAGCTTCACAACGTCGTCACAGTCCATGCTCTAGCTAACAACCGTGTATCTGGGCACTGTAGTTTCCATTGCATCCACTGTATCTAGAGATCTGACCAGTATCTATTTATGTGGAATAGCATAGATGCCCATTTCATTCTTGAGCTACTTGGGATGTGCAGCCATTGAATAAGATATATAACTGGAAGCTTTTTCTTTTTGAACATTGACCCTGTTGACCTCATTTCCAGATGGAAATAATTCGTGCTTGTGTTGGTACTGTTGCCTTGGACACGAGGATGGCTTTTGTCACTGATTTTTATGTTCGTGGATTCTCACCTGTTACAAGACGCAGAGCTTAGGTAACGACAGCGGGAGTACAATATATTACAGGTCTCTTTCTGGATAGTCCTGGTGCACCAAGTTCATCCATATTCCTTTGTATTACAATGCCATTATGTATAAGAGCTTCATTTTGGAAATTCTAAATTTCAGATCTAAAAGTATCTTATGGTCATAGTAAATGACTATTTACATCGGAAGGGGTTGTTATATACCCTTCCCAAATACAGTCAGTTTTTGTGCATCATTCCACCCACACAACACTTATTAATGTCAAAATGTAGTTCTATTGCATGTTGATTCGCTGCGGCTTCATGTAGGCTATCGATGTTACATAACTGTCTGAATCATTTTAATATAACGTACTTGTGGCAGCAGAAATGGTAGAACACCTTGTAGGAAATATATCCGTTATTTAGTCTTTTTTTTTCTTCTGAAAGTCTACGAGAGTATACATTATTTTTTGAGGAATACAGAGATTTACACCGATCTATAATTGGGTAACATCCAAAGAAGTTATGAATTTTTTTTCAGTAGAGTAGGATGCTATTTTTACCCTAATTCAGACAATGGTCAAGGCATTTTTGTAGCACATCATCTACGGAACACAGGAGAAACAATAGTTACAGTGTGGATGTAGGTGCTTTAGGGTCCCAATTTTTCCCTTTCAGGTCTCCCCCTTTCTGTGAAACGCCAACAAGAGATGGTTCGAGGATCTAGGTAAAATGTCTGACTTACCCTACTGTACAGATTTGCTGCGTACAACAGGTCAAAAGGTAGAGCCGCAAGTAGATCTACGATGAACCAGCTACGTACGTAATGCACGGCAATAGACTTCGGCTTGGCGACAACTTCCCCCTTCCTGCTAACGAAAGTCGTTCGAAAGTTGACAGCGATGTCTGTGAGGAAGCCAGGATACAGGAGAATAAGGGATTATTTTACGATGCTTAATTAGAACTATTCTGCAAGATAACCAAAGAAATTTGGATATAGTTAGTTTGGAGGTTAAAATGAAAATTGGGTACCAAGACAAATATATATCATATATCTTATGAGTTTACAGAAAATTAAAGATAGGGTAAGTACCTCGGCAATAAATACAACTATTCCAACATTGTAAATACATGTGTTAAATCAAATCATCCCAATGTTGTAAATACATGGATTAAATCAAACCACCCCCAAAGAATGTAAAGACGTGTTAAATCAAACCACTCTAACATTGTAAAGACATGTGTTCAACCAAATTACTTCAACAGTGTAAAGACATGTGTTAAATCAAACTATTCCAATATTGTGAAAACATGTGTTAACTCAAACTATTCCAGCATTGTGAAAACGTGTTAAATCAGACCATTCCAACTGCACAGAGACAAGTTTCATAGCCTGCAATGTTTCAAGAATTAACAAGATTAGCAATACGAAGTGCCAAGAAGAATGAATAAAAACATATATCTAGAACCTTCCTTAACAATCGATATCCGAAACACTCGATAAAGCAGCAAATAAAGTAGATAAACAGAAAGAAAATTACACAAAGCCATGTTTCCCCTATGTGAGAGGTCTCTCTGGAAATATATCGATAATATTTGAACAACATAACTGAATTCAGAAGCCATAACAAATTAGGATCACAGTTAGTAAACACCAGACACATAAAGACCCGACGGAGAACAAAAATACCAACCACAATATTCCCTATGCATTGAAATTCATTGGAGAAACAAAAGACCAACAAAAAAAGTTAGAATTCAGGAAAATAAAACACACCTATAATACCGATCTATCTGCAATATAACCCATCTTGTCGGAGAAGAGGGCCATACAACAAACTGGAATATTTGCCACAAACGACAAATAAAAAAATAAAAGCAGTCTTCTATATCAACCTATCTGGCGACACATTGAGTTTTAGAAGTCAACAAAACTTGGATATTCCCCTCGAAAATATTCAGATAATTCAGTTTCTAATTGGAGGAAATCCACACTTCCACCTTCCAGAAAGTTCCTCAAGGATGTTAGCAGATTAACAGCCGAATTACAGAATAAAATCTGGTTCTTAATTAATATCTAATAATTAATGAAATAAATTAGCACCTAATTAATAATTTGACTTTAAAATAACTTCATTTTTAAGCTTTTGTCTTTTACATAGATCATTTAATGAAGCAAGTAAGGTGTTTATATAGAAGAAAAACGTCATTTATTGATGTTGTGTAGAAATTATATATACTTGTATTTAGTAAATACTGAAAGAGTCACACTCTCCATACCTCGGCAAGCATAAATTGGATAGATACGATAGGCCTACTTATATAGTTAATCACAAATAGAATCTTTGAATAGTTCCTTCTAGGAATGCCTTTACTTATAGAGTAATACATCCCTGGAACATAAATGGGATGCTAATTTCTTTATATTATTTTACAGATGCCTTTACGCTAATCATAAAATGAGAATGAAATCAAAGAATGACCATGATCAAAAGGAAAAAGGAATAAAATGTACATGCGAGACTAGGCCTAATTACTAGTGTAATTCACCAGGAAACTTAATCTCTTAATCTGCTTCCATACATTTACTATTAAGTTTAATGTACTATGAAATAAAACGTTTTGGATTTTTTAAATTCTCTGCTCTTCAGGTTAAAACTTCAATGGACTGACACGAAAATTCGGTATCAAGTTAAAACTCTACATCAGCGTTTCCCAAACTTTTTTTCGCTACTGAATACTTTTCAGCTGAGAAAACGCTTACGGAACACTAGATATGTGAAATATCGGTGTAGAGGGTATTGTGTGCGCGCAGCGCCTTCTAGATTTGTATATTATTAATTTATTTAATCAAATCACATATTAATGAATTTTTTACATTTTAATGCTTATAATATATTTTGGGTACGAACCTCTCCACTAAGATATTATGTAGAACAGATATGGCATTTTCTATAATTCTTTTTCAATGCGTAGTCGATATTATCTAATTCTAATACATAGGAAAATATTTCATAATAAGTTATGATCGTAGAAAAAGTGTTAAATATTTTATTAAAATTTAAAATCATGATTATCTCACCGAGTACTTATGAATCTCGGACGGAACAACAGTGTTCCGCGGATAATAGTTTGGAAAACGCTGCTCTACATCATTACAGATAAACGTACAAAAAAACTTACAACAGTTCATTAAGGTGAGAAATAGAAGACAAAAAAAAAAAAACGAATTTTAATTGCATGTGAATTTTGTTCGTAATTCAGAATATAAAAGAAGATTTGGCTGAGAACACTGACTTAAAGTGTTTCAACTGACGTAGGTACAATACTCTGAGGAATTTCAAATTGTTTTTGGTAATCATTAAGTTAAACTAATTATGTTCCTTATCTATCTTAATCTTAACCCACTTCTGTGAATAGGAAACGTTGCTGTGCTCATACGAAAATAAAAATAGTCTATTATCGATTTTAGAGTTTCTGTGAATATTTTAAATACATTTTGAAATACTTTTATATGTGCATATTATACTTGTTTATAACTTTGATGATGTAATAAGACATTTATTGTGAAAAATAGATAAATAAATAAATAGATTTATCGAAGGAGGTAGATTTCTATATACAAAAAGACCTGAGGGTAACTGACGTAGATTAACTGCAACCGCTAATTTCTAAATAGAGTAAGATTTCAAGGTAGAAATATAAATTAACTGTAACCGCTAATTTCTAAATAGAGCAAGATTTCAAGGTAAAAATATAAATTAACTGCAACCGCTAATTCCTAAATAGAGTAGGATTTCAAGGTAGAAATATAAATTAACTGTAACCGCTAATTTCTAAATTGAGTAAGATTTCAAGGTAGAAATATAAATTAACTGTAACCACTAATTTCTAAATAGAGTAAGATTTCATGGTAGAAATATAAATTAACTGTGACTGTTACATTTCTAAATAGAGTAAGATTTCAAGGTAGAAATATAAATTAACTGTGACTGTTACATTTCTAAATAGAGTAAGATTTCAAGTTAGAAATATATATTAATTGTGACTGTTACATTTCTAAATAGAGTAAGATTTCAAGGTAGAAATATATATTAACTGCAACCGTTAATTTCTAAATCGTGTAAGATTTTATGGTAGAAATATCCTTGCTAAAAATATTCCTCAACCTTGGTAAGAAACAACAAACGACATGAGTAAGAGACAACAATATCTTTGCTAAAATATTCCAAATCTTAGCAATGGACAACAATAGCCTTACCAAAAATGTTTCTCAACCTAGGTAAGAAACAACAAACTACCTGAGCAAGAGAAATAACATTCTTGCCACAAATAACTCATCCGAACGTTTTGTGGAAATAAACAGTTTAATTCTTCAAAAATATTACTTAAAAATACACATTTACTTTTGTCAAAATACTTAAAATAATATAAGTTTTAGATAACGTTTTTTATTGAAGTGTGCGATATGTGTATATAATATATTGTATGATTTGTAAAGATATTTTTCCCCCATTTCCGTTACCAATGTTTTGATCTTAAAGTGACTCAAGTTTGTACATTGTGTACTTTCAATGTAGAGTCTACCGTCATGAAAACGTTTCGACACACATGCGTTTGCCCTTATTACCCGAGCCGAAACGCTAGTTTGTTTGTTTGTTTTTGAATTTCGTGCAAAGCTACACGAGGGTATCTGAACTAGCCGTCCCTAATTTAGCAGTGTAAGACTAGAGGGAAGGCAACTAGTCATCACCACCCACCGCCAACTCTTGGGCTACTCTTTTACCAAC
>NW_013669301.1:94473-115337 GCF_000517525.1 Limulus polyphemus
GGGATTCGAACCCGCGACCCTCAGATTGCGAGTCGAGCGCCTTAACCACCTGGCCATGCCGGGCCCCGAAACGGTAATCCTACCCTTTCATGAAAATGTTTTTGCCACACTTGCGTTTGTCTTACTACCCCACACCGAAACGCCAATCCTACTGCTTTAATTTCTAAAAAAAAGTAAGAATTGAAGGTAGAAATATAAATTACTGTAACAGTAACATTTCTAAATAGAGTAATATTTGAGGGTAGTAATTGTAAGTGTTAGTTTCTATCTATACACAGTAAGACCGTGTAATACCTACTCCTTCATAAAAAAAAAAACGTTTCGATAAACTTGCGTTTCCCTTTACCGGCCATGTGGGAACGTCAATCGGAAGAAACCTTAATGAAGATGGAGACCTCGTTCTTGAAAAATTTGTTTTCATTTGCTCAACGAAATAATGTTGCTAAATGTGGTAGGTAAAAAAAAAGTTTCGCTTTAGACATCCAAAGCTGCCGAAGCATTAGAAACCAACTGATTTAAAATTTTGATAAAAATCACGTAAATTGCAGTTATTATTTTCCACGTGCCTCTCAATTTGTTTATTTCGAATTCAAACATCTTTTGAGGCCAATCTTTTGTTCCCAAAAGTCACTGTCCAAGAGGCGTTTCATTGACTTGTTGGGTACAAAAGTAAGATCTAAAATGCTATTTTAATACAAGCCTCTTATTTTAAATCAGAAATGGACAATTTAAGAGCAGTTTGTAAAAAGGTTTACTTGATTTCTATTTCAAATTTCTTGTGACGTTAAATGTTGAAAAATGACAAAACCATGAAATTAAGAGACTGTATTAGATTGCATGGTTTTTTTTATTTTCTACAATTTTCTTAATTATTCCATTGGGTGTTTGTGTGTGCGTTTGTGGTTAAGCACAAAGCTACACAGTGGATTGGCTATCTGTGCTGTGTCCACCACGGGATTCGAAACGCGGTTTTTGCGTTATAAATCTTCAGACTTGCCGCTTAGCCACTGGGGTGGGGGCTAATTACTTTATTATGCATTTCAGATGAAAGTCATGAAAATAAACCATAACAAATAATGTTTTTAGAATAGAGTCATCAGATGAATTTGCCTTTCAAACGTTTGTTGAGTAATAACTTCATACAAGTAGTTAGAGCGATACTTCAGACATTGCACGCTGAATGGTGGCCTCAGTGGAAAGGAAGGAGTAGAGACGATTACGTCATAGTTCCACGAAGTGGTATAAGAGAGCCCTGCTATCTTAGGGAGGTATGGCATGATAGTTCCACGAAGTGGAACCAGAGGGTACATTTGTCTTAGGAGAGGATTATGATGATGTAATCATCAGCACAGATAGTTCATGAGAGAGCTACCACAAAAGGATGTGCATCAGTTTGTCTCAACTTATCATCAACTTTATAGTAACAATTAAAATTAATATTTTATATAACTTTCATAATGTTGTTTTGACAGTCACAAGTACTGAAAATATTTTATCACAATTACAGTTTCACTTTATAAGGCTAACATTAAATAAACTATTTTAATCTCCAGTTATTATCATCAACTTGATAGTTTTTATTTATATATTTAACTGTGTTACATATGTTTTACAGAAGCAGATGGTGTTTCTATAGGCGGACAGTGTTACTGTAGTTCTGTAAAACTGCATACAGATTTCAACTTGTCTCAACTTATGTTTATAGTTTCATTTCTATATTTAAAGGTAGGTGGTCTTACTAAGGATAGTGTTTCTATAGGCAGAAAGTTCAACAGGATGACGAGCTCATCATAAGGTGTCTCAACATGTGATTGTGTTTTCAATGTCTATATTTAGTTTTATGTCCTAAAATGTTACAAGTAAAATAAGTATTTGAATGAAATAGTATAATTGATAGTCTTTTCGGTTTATAATTAACTTACACGTGTCATAAAAGTTTTGAATACAAGTCAAACCATTATTCCAAAGAGAAAACTATTATAACACTGTTAAATATGTCAGTTTTTATCATACATACAGTCTTGGCTAAAGTGTTTGCATATTTTATAACAATTAAGATCATTATTATTAAGATTGAATACAAATAGAATTAGCACTATCAAACTGGGAAATGCATGTTATATTAAACATCTACATATGTAATTTGTATAATGAGACAGGTTCTATGCACGCCATAAACGATTTATTAGAACAGCAAACAATTTTATCAGACACCTGTAGAAAGATATGTAATTCAGCATTTCATCTATCACAACAAAAGCTTACTAAAACATATATAATAAGAAACTATAACATAAGATTGTTATAAATAGCATCTGTAACCTTATATAAGTTCATATTAAACATTCAGTACTTGGTTAGTCCTCCTCGTACTTTAATAACCTCCACAAGGCAATGTGGCATGCTGTCAATGATGTTATTGATGTAATCCACCATAATTTCATCCCAAATTTTCACTAGAAGGCGCTACAACTCAGCTACAGTAGCTAGTTTAAGGTCGTGGTTAGCAATTTTCTGGCTCAGTTCTGTCCAACAGTTCTCAATGGGATTATAATTAGGAGAACTTTGCTGGCTATGGCAATTTTGTAATGTTCTCCTGGTCGAGATAATCCTGTACAATACACGCACTGTTGGCAGTGGTATTGTGATCCTGGAACACAAAGTTATTGCGAATCCTTGCCCTAACATATGGTAGAAATATTGTCTCCATGTGATACCTATAGTAGGTGCCATTAACGTTTCGCTGAAGGATATGAAGAGCAGTTTTCACCATGATCAATAGCTGCTCAAACACCTACTGCACCACCTCCTGTTTTCCTTGTGAGAAAGACAGTCTTCCCTCATCTGTTCTTCAGGCAAACGACGAATACGAATCCTACCATCAGCTTTAACTAGCCAGAAACAGAACTCATATAAAAAGATCAAATGTTGCTAGTGTTCTAACTGTACATTGGCATGCTGTCTTGCCCATGTAACACGGTGAATTATGGTTAATATCGGTTTGTAGATAGCCCTTTTTGCAAATTAACCTTGTTTGGCTAGTCTCCTATTCACTGTTCAGCTGGATATCCTGGAATGAATGTGTTCATGCCATTCCTGTCGTAAGGTGTTACAAGCATTCTTTTGATCTTGATGTGTTAACCTGATCAAAACATGGTCTTGTCATGCAGTAGTTTTACAACATCTACGTTTCTTGTAGCCCGATGACGTTTCAGGATTCTAGATACAGTCTACTGGAGGTACCCTACTGTTCTAGCAATGTCTGTTTGCTTCATACTATTTATAGAGAGTCGAACAATTTGACACCCTATATCTTCTGGCATGTGACGAGGCATGGCTCTACACCAAGTACAGAGAAATTGTCTCAACAAAGTGTTGATTTGTTTCGAAAAAGATTAAACCAAAAGAACATCCTTTTATACAAAACAGGTATGTATGTGTGTTTTGACAAACAAATGCTCAAAACCACTTACACAAACAAGAATAACAAATCGTACATGTTTGTCTGATCATACACTACCTTCTCTGCTACTACTTGAGTATTTACCCAATAACTACTCCATGTATGTAAACAATAACATCATTGTAGAACAGTATGCAAACATTTTGGCCAGAACTGTTGTATCTTAATCTACCGACTATTTGAACCAGGCAAATATTATATCAAAGCACTTTTACAATTATCCATTTCTTTGTGTATAAAATACTTCTCTAATTCATTAGACAATAGTTTTTGTTTCTTTACTGAATAGACATCCTGAAAAGTTTTATCAAACTGTTTTTTATACATATTGAACGAGACAATTAAGCCTATGGTGTTTTTTAAGTATCAATTTAGTATGCATTTAATGTACTGATTATTGTTTTGCTTCTATATTTAACTTACATGACACCCTTTTTCCATTTTATGATGTTTTATATGTAAAACACTTATTGCCAATTAATTTCTATAATTAATGTATTGTATAACATCTATTCACCCTTATGAAGGATACTTATTATGATGACGAAAATGGTCCTCTTCAATGATGAAAGATGAACCATTATTATTATAATATTATGAATAATACTAGCTTAACTATAATAAGCATGATCTAGACAAGTCATACACCTTTGACCAGTGGTCCTGGTGATAAATGATTAACCTATACCTAATCACGTTGGTGAATTTCTGACATGTTTTTTATTTGACTTTATATAAATGTTCTTTATAAACTGATTTCATGTAAAATGATAGATACGTATTTTTTTCTAGACCATATCTTTTGTTGTGAGATCACAGAACATACAAGGATATCACCATACTGAAATCATCCAGTATGGTGTTCATACTACTTATTGTTTCAATGGTAGAGTGATATAACATCTCAGTATTTACCACATTCTCAGACAAATTCTCATTATCTATGTGAGAAGAATCTATTTTTTATAGTTACAATCAGAATTCTGTGTTGTTATGTATATTAGACGAACTATATTAGTTCTTGTTTTCATTATGTTCAAATATTGCATGATAATATAACAGACTGATTCTTCAGTTGAAGTCATTGACTGCCATGTGACTAATGAACGAATGTCATTAGGTGAGTCTAACTGTGTAGAAAGCATACAAGAATTGTACACTAACTGAAATGTACTAGACTTGTATGAAAGTCAATTTAATCTTGGCAATCCAGTATTTTATAATTTGTACATGTTTCTGTTTGTGTTATTCCTAAATATCAAAGGTTATCAAGCTGTCAGAGGAATTTGTCCCCAGGATAAATGTGAAGAACATAACCCAAATTTTAAGATGGATGATACTATTATTTCTTTATGTATCTAATCATTAGCACCCTGAATAAGTTAAACTATGTATAGATCTTGGTAATCTATATTTGTCAAAAATAATAGTTTCAAATGACAAAAATGTGAGTTCTAGATGAAAAACAGAAAGCGGTAACTTAGAGACAGAAAATTACTTTCTAATGTATCCTTAAATTTGAGAATATTATGAATGTACTTTTAACTTTTTTTATTGTTATGTAAAGTGCAAGAATAGATAATTTCGTTTGTTACTAACTGTTAGATTCAGTTGCATACAAAATCTGTTCTTCATTATCAGGCGTAAAGTATAGTGAATATTAAGCATATTTTGGTTGTAAAATAAATTCTGCAATGATAAACATTGTACAATAAGCGTGATATATTTATGAAATTTGAAAGACTCAACTTTTTTTGTAGACTAAAACTTTTATTGTCAAGAACAACAAAATTAAAATATTTTATTAAGGGCTTTTTTATTATTATCCCAGATATTTTGCAGATTTTGATCTCAAAATCTTCAAAGATAGAAAGCATGTATATCATTTTTAATAAATCTTGGATAAAGTAATCTTTTTCTAACTTGTAGCTTTGTTAATGAATGTTTCAGTATATGTGATACTTGTCAAGTCTGTGATATTATTTACATGTATTGAAGATAGCATATTGTGCTATGGTGAAACAAGTCAGTTTTAAGTAATAGAGGACGTGTAATGTGAGAGTCAAAACATCCAGAACAATGAGGGACAGTCAAATTAGTTATGGATTTCAAGTGCATGAAATGTTTTGTAGAATTTCTAAATGAAGAAACTTTCTATGATCATATTTGCTCGACGTACTTTGGGGAATGTTCCTTTTGTTTCATTTACGGTGATTTATTCTGTTTGATTAACCATATGCTAGAAAAAGTATATACTGGAGATATTATAACATTGGCCTGTGTCTTATAAACAAAGATGTTTGTAGTTTCGTAGGTAGTATATTAGTAGATCTAATTCTTGAAGTTTAGTTAATAAATGTTTCAGTATGTGAGATACTTGTTAATTCTGTGATTTTACTTATATATATATATATATTAGTGATATCTGCTTAAAACGTATTGGGCTGTTATGAAACGTGTGTTACTTAAGAAAATATAAATGGAGACTTGTATTAGTTGTTCAAACACACTTGTTAGAAACTGATATTCATGGAGTGTAATTTATCATAAAATACTAAGCTAGGCATGTAATTATCTGGCATTTGATGTTTAGTCTGAACAGAGTAGAATTAAGTTGTTAGTGAATTATCAACTTAAGATGAATATAAGTTATATTTTCCGAATATTTGTAGACCGACCCTGTCTGAACTTTTGACCAATTGATGTATGTTAGGCACAGTTTAATCTAATTGAGTAGTGAGCGTAAAATGTTTTTGTTGTAAAGTATGATGAACTCAGTGAAATACAAGAATTGTACTCTAACTTTTTTGTTTATAAACTGAATTAAAGTCTTACATACTGAACTAAAATGAACAAATAGTAATGAGAACACAATGTAGAAAAGCTGTATGAAATCTACTCTAGTATTTTATAAGCTAAGATTTTGAAGTTTATTAATAAATGTTTCAGTACGTGTGATACTTTTAAAGTCTGTGGTTTACATTGTTGATGTAAAGAATATTCTGTTATGATAAACAGTAAATATGTTAGATTTATAAAAGGTGAAAGAATAATCACTTGATCCTTTTACGATTATGATTGTCAATTCTGTGTAGCAAAATTCATTTATTTACTATTTAACTCTGCGAAATACCCAAACTTTCATTTTTTGGGTTATAAACTATTGAATATCTGATAAGCTTAATTGTTATAGTGTACATAAAGTGAAGTTTTGAGAGATACAGAAATATAATTTCTGGTTTATCTGTCAGTTTTATAGAAATAGTCTTAGGCAAACATGTCACTTAGTTTTACACGAAATTCAAGCTTTGTGAACTAGCCATCATCTGGGATGCATCAGACTAATTAAAGAATAGGTTAAAAGAGTTTATCTATCTGTAGTAAACGTTCGTTTTTCGAAATAAAAAAGTTATACACAAAAGAAATGGTAATAATATTATTTATCAAGCTTATATGCATAACGTTTCAGTCAGCAAGAAACAAGCTCTAGATAGAGAGTTGAGAAATATCTACAGATAGGTAAGATCATATTTTTTTAGTAATGGCTAAACACAACTATTTACATCGTTCCTTTAAAATTTAGCTAAACATGAAATTATTGTATATTATTTAGAGTTTTAAATAAGCATCGTTCATAAGGATGGGTAGATGTTATACAATATATTAATTACAGAAATGAATTATCAATAAGTGTTTTACATACATCAAACTTTAAAAAATGAAAAAAAGGATATTATGTAAGTTGAATATAGAAGCGAAACTATAATCAGTAAGTTAAAAGTTTTTTAAATCGATACTTAAAAAACACCATTTGGTATACTAATTGACTTGTTCAATCTTTATAAAAACGAAACATTATGTGTGATAAACTTTTCAGAATGTATATAAATTAGAGGAACAATAACTACAGTAGTAATGAATTAGTGGATAATTGTAATATGGTTATGATATGATATTTGTCTCTTTCAAATAACAGATATATTAGGATACTATGTGTGATAAAACTAATATATATAACAGTGTTACAATAGTTGTCTCGTTAAAATAATGGTTTAACTTGTATTCAAAACTTTTATGACACGTGTAAGTCAATTAGTAACTGACGACATAATCAGTTATACTGTCTTGTTTAAATAATAATTTTACTTGTAACTTTTAAGGACATATAACTAAATTGAAGAGATGATCACATGTTGAGACACCCTATGATGAGCTCGTCATCCTACTGAACTACCTGCCTATTGAAACACTATTCTTAGTATGTAACACAATCCACCTAGTAACACCATCTGCCAATAGAAACACTATCCTTAGTAATACTATCTGCATAGTAACATCATCCACGTTTGTAAAACACATGTAATACAGTTAAACTATCAAGTTGCGATTATACGAACTAGAGATTAAAATATCAGATTTAATGTTTTACTTATAAAGCGAAACTATAATTTTGCTAAAAACCTTTCAGTAGTTTTAATTGCAAAAACGATATTATGCAAATTAGGTAATATATTAATTTTAAGACTTTGCTTGTTACTATAAAGTTGATGACGAATTGAGATACGTTAATCTTCATCCCCTCTGGTGGCGTTCTCGTGAACTACCTGTGCTGATGATCTCATCATCCTGCCCCTCCCCTAAGAAATATGCTCCCTCTAGTGCCACTATGTGGAACTATGACGTAACCGTTTTTGGTGCGTGGAACTATGACGTCATCATCTCTACCACTCCACTCACCCTGGGGCAGCGAATCAGCGTGCTGTGTGTCTGAAGTATTGCCATATCTACTCATATATTAATACTCTTATCATGTAAATTAAAATAATCCATTTAAGTTTTCTTTCCGCTAAAAAGAAACAAATTCAAATTTATTTACAATTCACACCTGCAATAAAGAAAGCTTCAACAATAACATCCGATATGATTGTCTTGTTCCTAGATGGACTTTCATTGTTGTCCCGAAAGGCGGCGCTGTAGGGAACAACGATGGCGACGTAGAAGGTGGCAACGAGTACTAGCCAATCCCAGCAAGTCTTAAATATGCCGTAATGAGAAACAATGAATTTCGACTTCTTAATGGCTGCTGTTTTGTATTCTGGGAGGGATGTTGAATGAAGTAGATTCTAGAAATAAAACAGATTAGGGTCAAATTAACAAAAAAAAAGGAAGATTAAAGTACACATGCATGCGTGTAATATCAGTGTAACCAGTTAATGAATTGTCTGATGCATTTCTCTACGTATCTACTAAGAATTTCGTCTT
Organism: Limulus polyphemus; assembly: GCF_000517525.1. Lineage (NCBI taxonomy): Eukaryota > Metazoa > Arthropoda > Merostomata > Xiphosura > Limulidae > Limulus > Limulus polyphemus. The sequence goes on from NW_013669301.1 coordinate 103,199, forward strand.
AGTTAACAGTTAAAACTGTTGATGTAAAGACAACTTTGAATCGGCCATGGACTAACCCTAAATTTAAAGAATAGCAATATAAGGACTGAAATGTCCATGAATGATACGTCAGTACCATAGACTAACAAGAACTCTAGAGAACAGTAACATAAGGATTGAAACGACTGTTAATGATGGTGTCAGTAACATGAACTAATACGAATTCTAAAGAATAGTAACATAGGGACTGAAACGGCCGTCAGTGACACGTCAGTACCATGGACTAATTGGAAATCTAGAGAACAGTAACATAGGGACTGATGCGTCCGACAATGATGATGTCAGTACCATGGACTAATCCGTAATCTAGAGAACAGTAACATAGGGATTGATGCGTCCATCAATGATGATGTCAGTACCATGGGCTAATACGAATTCTAAAGAATAGTAACATAGGTACTGAAACGGCCATCAGTGACACGTCAGTACCATGGACTAATTGGAAATCTAGAGAACAGTAACATAGGGACTGATGCGTCCATCAATGATGATGTCAGTACCATGGACTAATTGGAAATCTAGAGAACAGTAACATAGGGACTGATGAGTCCATCAATGATGATGTCAGTACCATGGGCTAATCCGTAATCTAGAGAACAGTAACATAGATGAATTATCGAATAATTAAAAAAAAAGTTAATAGTCAGTAAAGAAAGCTGGAAAACTAATATTATTAAATGTCTGTATATTTTCAAAGCTTTTAAATCGTTCACTAGTGATACAATTTTATGAAACGAAATACAGATATTACATTGTTGAGTTTCAGCTTGGACTTCATTTTATCCTGACGGTAATGACCGGAGAGTTGGTAAAGTACTGCTCGACTTCTACGTCGCTGATAATGACTACTCGGTAGGCACCCCTCGGGGTCTAGGTTTCCATTAGCATCTAGGTGATACATGAAAAAGGAATTTTCTGTTATAATCAGAATTTGTGAAAAGGCAAAAAAACAGAAATGACCAGGCAATGTTATTCCAACGTTAGTTCTAAACCCGAAGAGGTGAATCCAATGAGCTTGAATTGAATTTCAGAATGACAAGAGTTTATGTTTTATTGAAGTAAAATTCTAATCTGAAGTTGTTTGCAAAATTTATTTATAGCGTAATTATCATCCGGGAACTTTCTGAGTAGCGCCTGCTTGTATAACTAGGAACTAACTGTTTCATATTTTGAACGGTAGGGTAATTTGATATTATATTTTGTAGTCGTAGGGATCTGGAAAAGTAAGATCCTAAACATTTAAGGAAAGTATTTGAGACGAATTATTTTTTTTAGGATTGTTAATTTATTTTGTTCATTACAGAAGGTTCGTTCGTTCAATGTTTTCTAGTTAATGTAGTTGTTCTTAGAAGAAAATATTACGTTCTTCGTCAAGTTCCTAGTGTTGTTGTTACTGGAGTAATAATATAATTCTAAACTGCTGTTACTTAAAGTTGTAAGTTGAAGAGAGTTTATATTATGAAGATTGTAGGAAAACAACTTGTATGATGAAGATTGGAAGAGGATAGATTTTATGACGAAGATTGTAAGGGTTCAAGTTATATGATGAAGATGGTAAGAGAACAGATAGAATGATGAAGACTGTAAAAGGTCAGATTATAAGATGGAGACAGTAAATGGCCAGATTGGATGATGAAAATTGTACGAAGAAAGTTTGGGCGATGAAGACTCTAAGGAGACAGATTGGATGAAGAAGAGGACAGAATCGTGAAGAGGACTGTAATAGGTCAGGTTTTTTGAAGTTTAAAGAAGGTAAGCTCAACAACGTTTAAATATTGTATTTTCCACATGTAGTTCTGTTACATATGGGTTACTGCCAGACAACAAAAATATTTAATTCAGTTTCTTCGTAGCCATATTTCAGAAGTGTGGAACTTAAGATCAACAAAACAAAAAAGTAATATAGCCTAATTATGTAGAAATAATTAAAACAAGTATATTTTTCTTTGCTTGTTAAAACTAACAGATTTTTCTCATGTTGAAAGTTAGTTCGAGATAGTTAATTCCGCTAAATATTTCAATAAGAAGGACAAAACTTTACATTATATTTATTTTGGGGTTATTGCTTATTGGTTTCATCTATTTGTTGGAATTGTGTCGAAAAGTGGTAACTAGAACACAAAAAAGCATTCTAACCTAACTCACCACTGTCGTACGATTCATTCATCTCCAGTTCAGCAACCTTTGTTTTGGTAATATCTTTGTGTGAGGCAAGGAACAACACGACTTCGTGCTTCTCGTTCTTAATAGGAACGATATCCAGAAGACACCAGAATGGACTACCTACAGAGACATCTAGCGTAAGAATACCGCAAACATATCTTTATTGAGATTCTTTTCTACTCTGCAATTCAATCAAAACACAACGTGCATCGAGGAGGCAAATAGTCGAATTTTTTATTCAATTTTTTGGTAAAGAGGGCGCTCGGAAATTTATATGGAATAAAACAATCTAAAAAAGTTCGTTTCAGGCGTAACTATTAAGTAATTATACTTAATTACGATTGATTATTAAATTATTTACTTACTTACAAGGTTTGAATCTGTTTAATTCTTATATACACAGGATCTGTATACGTATAAGTAACTCGCTATTAGCAGAAGGATGAATAACAACATTAATAAGAATTTTAACAAACCCAGCAATCTACGTTACTACGAAGAACTTAAACTAAAGAACAAAGTCTTTGAAGTTGGGGCTAAAAATAAATAATTTTAGTTGGGACTAAACACGAAGATTTTGAAGTTAGGACTAAGATGGTGACTGACGTTAGAGATACAAATGGAGACCTGTGAAATTAGGACTAACTACGGAATCTTTGAAGTTAGGACTAAAAACGAAGACTTTGAAGTTAGGACTAAGATGGTGACTGAAGCCAGAGATACAAATTGAGACCTGTGAAATTTGGACTAACTACGGAATCTTTGAAGTTAGGACTAAAAACGAAGACTTTGAAGTTAGAACTAAGATGGTGACTGAAGCTAGAGATACAAATTGAGACCTGTGAAATTAGGACTAACTACGGAATCTTTGAAGTTAGGACTAAAAACGAAGACTTTGAAGTTAGGACTAAGATGGTGACTGACGTTAGAGATACAAATGGAGACCTGTGAAATTAGGACTAACTACGGAATCTTTTAAGTTAGGACTAAAAACGAAGACTTTGAAGTTAGGACTAATATGGTGACTGAAGTTAGAGATACAAATTGAGACCTGTGAAATTAGGACTAACTACGGAATCTTTGAAGGTAGGAAGTAAAAATTAAAACATGTTGATAAAAAGGGAAATATAGACGTTTAATAAATGAATAAACATGTTGCAGTTGTATTGGATATGTACATTTTGAAGTAAAAAAAACACCAACCATTTCTCTTGTAGAACATCACTTCCAACTTCAGTTCGGTTTTATTATTTAGGGCCCACTCGATTTGTTCTTTGTCTTCCTTGGTCGTTTCGGGTCCAAAAAGAAACGTACAAGCACAACCCTTCTGCATGATCTGAGCTCTAGGATATCCAGTCAGCTCACAGAACCCATCAGAACAGTACACGATTGGGTACAATGAAGGAACTTGGGCGTTTCCCAGCACAAAATTGCTATCTGTAATTAAATATGCATAGCTTACTCAGGATTAACACATGAGATTTGAAAAGAAAATACGTACTTATTTATTGCCATCACTTTTTAGACCGTGAGAAAATAATGTTTCGAAAATACATTAGTATTTTGTTTTTAATTTAGTAACGACTAAGAGTGGAATTTGGTTTTAGAAACTTTATAGAACACAGAAGAAAGGTTTATGTTTATGTGCGAGAGAGCACAAAAATAAATATCAAATCAAAATTATTATATTCAAAGGATATCTGATTTTATAGATATGTGATAATCACCATTAAATATGGACATGACATGGCTGGGAGGTTATACATGGACCTAACATGACCAGGAGGCTAGATCGTTCGAATCACAATCTGAGGATCGCGGGATTGAAACCTGTCGCAAACCATGCTCGCCATTTCAGCTATGTGGGCGTTATAATGTGACGGTCAATTTCACTATTTGTTAGTAGGAAGTAGAACAAGAGTTGGCGGCTAGTGCTGCCAGCCAGTTGCCTTCTCTGTGGTTGGCAATTCTAAATTAGGAGCGGTGGCAGATATCGCCAGTGGCTGAAACAACCGTTTAAATGTCAAAAACAAAACAAAAGTAAAAAAATAAATATAAAATCTTCCAGAAATTAAATAATTTATTAACTTTCTTCCTCCGAACACAGTTCCTCTTTGACACCCTTGTAAAAAGCAACTTTTCACATTTCTGATTACATTAGAAACTCAATTAGCAAAGTAAATATTTCAGAACTTTTAGAGATGTCTTCAGTTTAAACAGCAATTTATCTAGAAGTGTACATGAAAATACGATAACCACAATAAACCGAGCTGAGAACTTTGCCGAATTAAAAGTGTAAACGTTAGAAAAACTCGCCCTGGTAAAAAAATGTACTTAATTTGTAGCTTCAAGCACAAAATTTTCACGTGTAACGATTTTCGTCACTCATATTCTATCGATGATATGTTAGAAGTAAGAGTACTAGAGTTAGATTTTTTTTTATACGAACGACGAGTGTTTCTCATACTTTGAACATTGAAGAAAGCTGTTATTGGTCATATCCGAGACATCATGTTGTCAAGGAGACTCTTACACAGAGAAATATGCAGTTCTAACATAGTAGACACCGAAGATTTCTGATTGGAAGTGAAATGTTAAGAGAAAAGTATCATTAATCGCAGAGAGAGATATTTCAATTTCAAATACTACAATAGGTAAACAAACCAGAGACCAATAAGATTTCTCCTGAATGCACGATCTTATACTATAACTAATCTTATTGGTAGAGAACAACAATCTTATACCATAACTACTCCTTATTGGAGGAGAAGAACGATTTTATACTATAACTAATCTTATTGGTGGAGAACAACGGTCTTATACTATAACTATTCCTTATTAGAGGAGAACAACGATTTTATACTATAACTAATCTTATTGGTGGAGAACAACGATCTTAAACTATAACTAATCTTATTGATAGAGAACAACAATCTTATACCATAACTACTCCTTATTGGAGGAGAAGAACGCGTTGTTCTCCACCAATAAGATTAGTTATAGTATAAAATATCTTATACTATAACTAATCTTATTAGTTATAGTATAAGATCGTTGTTCTCCACCTCGTTGTTCTCCTCCAATAAGGAATAGTTATAGTATAAGACCGTTGTTCTCCACCAATAAGATTAGTTATAGTATAAGATCGTTGTTCTCCTCCAATAAGGAGTAGTTATAGTATAAAATCGTTCTTCTCCTCCAATAAGGAGTAGTTATGGTATAAGACTGTTGTTCTCCACCAGTAAGATTAGTTATAGTATAAGATCGTTGTTCTCCACTAATAAGATTAGTTATAGTATAAGATCGTTGTTCTCCACCAATAAGATTAGTTATAGTTTAAGATCGTTGTTCTCCACCAATAAGATTAGTTATAGTATAAAATCGTTGTTCTCCACTAATAAGATTTTTTATACTATAACTAATCTTATTGGTGGAGAACAACGATCTTATACTATAACTAATCTTATTGGTGGAGAACAACGATCTTATACTATAACTAATCTTATTGGTGGAGAACAACGATCTTATACTATAACTAATCTTATTGGTGGAGAACAACGATCTTATACTATAACTAATCTTATTGGTGGAGAACAACGATCTAATACCATAACTAATCTTATTGGTGGAGAACAACGATCTTATACCATAACTAATCTTATTGGTGGAGAACAACGATCTTATACTATAACTAATCTTATTGGTGGAGAACAACGATCTTATACTATAACTAATCTTATTGGTGGAGAACAACGATCTTATACCATAACTAATCTTATTGGTGGAGAACAACGATTTTATACTATAACTAATCTTATTGGTGGAGAACAATGATCTTATACTATAACTAATCTTATCGGTGAAGAACAACGATCTTATACTATAACTAATCTTATTGGTGGAGAACAACGATCTTAAACTATAACTAATCTTATTGGTGGATACCATGGTTTGTTTCTACCTAAAGGAAACGTTTTGTGTCTAGATTATTTAGATTATATTTATATACATAAAGGTTAGCGGCAAAGTGTATTTAGATCGTATAGACTATGTATATAATTACATAAGTCTGAAGAAAAGTTTGCTGTGAATCATGTAATTTTACTGATGAGCTCTGGTATTGGGCGAAAGGCCTTGTCGGCAACTGATATGGTTGATGGTTGACATATCATAACATATTCTTTTTTGCTTTCACTCACGAGTTACTAAAATTATGTGTTAGAGGAAAGGCTTTCTGTGATACTCCTAATATCTCTTCTAAACAAAATCATTATTCCGGATACAAGTCCAATTTTCAAAGAGCAGCTGAAGTATTTAAACTACGAGTAAATAAGAGTAAGTTGTTTTATTTCGAGGATAATTCGTCTTTCGTGACAAATCTATCTTTATAAAACTAGGGATACATGTATCTCAAAGAATTAAACGGTTTACCAGGAGATGTATGAAGAAAGATAGTTCTGGAAGGTCACCGATGTTCATCTGATTCCATAAGATGATAAGCTATATTTCTCGCGAAAACTCCAATCTCTCATTGGATCGAGAAAAAACTGAGATCGCAATTCCCATATGTTTCTTTGTCACGTGATTACCGTTCCCTTTAGGAGTTGGAAACACTCGAGCTGTTAATGTAATCTTGTCAGATTGAGCACGTGATTATGGTAGATCTCATAAGTAGAAGAAGAGGATGCAAATGTGTGGAAACCAAGATGCAGAGTAAGAAATTATACTTTACGTGCTGTCACTCAGAACTTTTATTTCTGTTAGAGTTTTGCTATCAGGTCAGAATTATCGAACTTGGCTTACTCCAATGTTAAAATATTTCGTTCACAAGGGCTATTTACGTCTGATTTTTGGGGCTGATCGATTGGAGCGAGGAAAGCAAATCAATAACAGTTACTGCCAACACTTGACTAATCGAATTGTTGGTCTTGACCGTCACTGTTGTAAAAACACCCACGACCGTGTGGGTTGCGTTTTGTTTTGTGGTTAGGAGCCGCGAACCATAAACTCTCGTATTCGTAGCTCGAGCATGATAACATTGGGGTCACACCCGGAAACGATATTAGAATGAAAAAAATTCAGCTAATAACTATAGTGCTCAGAACTGGCTTGTTTATGTGGTGAAACCGGTTATATTTTTCGTAAGGGTGTTTTCAATATACACAGATAATAAACTGGCTTATTTCTGTGGTGAAACCGGTTCTATTTTTATAAGGGTGTCCATAATAAACACAGATAATGAGCTGGATTGTTTCTGTGGCGAAACCGGTTCTATTTTTAATAAGGGTGTCCCTAATACACAGAAAAGAAACTGGCCCGTTTCTGTGGTGAAACCGGTTCTATTTTTCAGAAGGGTGTCTCTAATAAACACAGATAATGAACTGGCTAGTTTCTGTGGTGAAACCGGTTCTATTTTTTAGAAGGGTGTCCCTAATACACATAAATAATGAACTGGCCCGTTTCTGTGGTGAAACCGGTTTATTTTTTTTCAGAAGGGTGTCCATAATAAACACAGATAGTGAACTGGCTTGTTTCTGTAGTGAAACCGGTTCTATTTTTCAGAAGGGTGTCCCTAATACACACAGATAATAAACCCGAAGCCATGCATTTATCTACTGTGTGATACAATACCGTGTTTAATTCAATGTGCTGTGATATCTGTTCCGTCTGTGTTCTATAACAATGTGTTAACTGAAATGCACTAATAGAAACCACGAAAAATGGTTAGTAAATGTGCTTATCAAAGCTAACCTTTTCCATTGTGTTGACTTTACAACTGACTTAAATTTATGTTTAAAACGAGTCCTTTTTATTAGTAAAGAGTTGTAAAACTACGAAAGTCTTTTGAAATACTAGCCTTTTACGTTTTATAGGTGTCTCCACTGTGATTCTCCAACAGGTGTAGTAAGCACGGCTACTAAATGTACTTAACATAACCGATACAAATTTTATACTTCTGTAGCCTTATTAGACAAACAAAAACTGGCTTTCAAGAAAACTACACTTAAACTCGGAAGTAAATTGTAAGCCTGGGGTTTGCTGAGGGATAAAGAAAACAAGTTTTTATTTTTTTAATAAAAGAACTTGGAAATGATATCATTTCTTGTGATCTAAAGCCTTTAGGAACAGGCTGTATAAAAACAACCACATAAGCTGATTACGTTGATCCTAGAGGTCCTGTAAAATTAAGTACCTCAGTACCTGAAAGACAAAAGGGAAAAGAAACTTTGAAGTCTCTGATGAACAACAAGCGTTATTTATACGTTGTTAGCTGTACAGAAACTAATATTCAGGAAATTATGGCGTCCAAGCCAATAAACTAAATTATGTAAGTTAGAGAGCACGTGATTCGCAACGAAATTTATTCATTTGCTCGCGAAGATCGAAAGCATATTTTCCGAAACCGGTTAGGTTCAGTTTTTATTTCTTTTTCGTTAATTTCTTTTTTGAAAGCTTTTATAAAGAAAAATAGAAGAGTTAAAGAAATCGTCTTTGTATACGTCAACAATGTGAGTTAGGCGCACGGGTACAAATACTGTGTTACGTCTCTGGTCGTTTGTTAATTTTTCGTAGAAATTATTTCCGAAGAACTTCAGCGATACAAGTCCTTTCTTAATTAAAAACTAGTTTATTATTTCTCAATTCAATTTTGCAATACACTTAATTTCCACAGTCACCTTAACTTAAACATACGCTATAATTTACAACGAACGATTCACGCACTTTACTTACTACCGCGCTTGACTCAATTGTCCGTCTATAACTTCAATCTATCTGTCTGCTAGACAATTATTGCCGTCACTTTATTTACCGGCTTTATATATACGAAATAGAGGGCGTCTGGAGAACACTCGAGGCTTCACGAACGGACATGATCTTTCAAGAATCTCAGGACGTGTTACTAGCGTCACGTGACTTCCGCTGTCGTAACAACTGTATTTATTTACATTAAATACATTATAAAGTATAAAAATTGGATTAATATAGAAAAACTGTTTAGGACTCAGCAGAAGCGTAGATAACGAGTCGCTAATTTCAACGAACGTATAACACGTGATATTTTGTTTACATCTTACGCTACCGATATGGTCGAGCAGCCTTACGATTCTACTTGCTGAAATAGTTACTATAAAGAGCTGATGAAACAAATTGGGTGAAATCACTCATTTGTAACGTTAAATGCATATAACCCCCCCCCCCCCCAAGAAAAAGGTATTCAGGTTAATTGATAGTATAGACAGTACTTTTGTATATTATTATATTTTGTTCCACTTATAATATTGTCACCGACTTGGTAATCAACAGGGCCATTAACCCTCAAGCAATTTGGATGAAAATTCTTAGCCCTAAAAAGCGGGACCAAAAGCAACTATTTACCGGTCAATAATACGAAATTAAAACTTCTTGATTTTTTAACCAGTTACGATTTTTAATATATGTAGAATTTCAGATAATTTTAATTTAATCAATAATCACTATCACGTTAAGCTTGTTTATTGAAAAGTCGCCTATCTGCTCTGAACCGACACATTAGATATTTTTTCTCTGAGAGTATAAAAGTTACGACTCTTATACGAGAGGACAAATGGAAACGTGGATTCTGATTTGGTGTAACAAATGTTTTCCTATGAGCGTCAAACGAGACGATTCGTCCCTGATTCAGTTTAATAAATCTTTTCCTGCCATAACGTGGAAGTTTCGTTTATTACTTGGTGCATTAACGTCTCCTTGCGAGAATTTGTGCGTTAGGCCTAGTCGTCTGTTAACAGTTTGACGTTTTAGGATGGTGAAGTGTGAAAGTAAGCGTAACCGGTGAAATAACATAATGTGGAATCGTAAATTCGTTGTTTATCTAAATGGATTTAAAATAAGCAGTTTTAGAGGCGAAGTCAACGCACAAGTCGAAATGACAGAGTGAAACAATATCGTACAGTGTATTTCTTTTCTTTTTTTCCAAACTTTCTTTTTTCATCATTTCAGTGAGAGGTTGCTTCTTTGAGTTATATTATTGCTGGTTAGGCCATGCGTACATAAAGTGCAGTTCAAGCTCTAAATACCAGTAACTAAATTTTTAAATTTATCGTGTAATTCAGGCTCTAAGTACCAGTAACTCAATCAGTAAGTTTATCGTGTAATTCAGGCTCTAAGTACCAGTAACTCAATTTACATGATAAACTTACTGAATTACATGATAAACTTAAAGATAGAGTTACTGGTACTTAGAGCCTGAACAGGCTCTAAGTACCAGTAACTCTATCTTTAAGTTTATCATGTAATTCGAGACTCTAAATACCAGTAATTCAGTCTTTAAGTTTATCGTGTAATTCAAGCTCTAAATACCAGTAACTCAATTAATAAGTTTATCGTGTAATTCAGGCTCTAAATACCTAAGTTTATCGTGTAATTCAGGCTCTAAATACCAGTAATTCAGTCTTTAAGTTTATCATGTAATTTGAGACTAAACACCAGTAACTCAGTTTTTAAGTTTGTCATGTAATTCACGCTCTAAATACCATTAACTCAATCAATAAGTTTTTCGTGTAATTCAGGCTCTAAACACCAGTAACTCAGTTTTTAAGTTTGTCATGTAATTCAAGCTCTAAATACCATTAACTCAATCAATAAGTTTTTCGTGTAATTCAGGCTCTAAACACCAGTAACTCAGTTTTTAAGTTTGTCATGTAATTCAAGCTCTAAGTACCAGTAATTCAGTCTTTACATTGTGGTCTTACATTGATGTTGTAAATTATATTCTGTAACGTTGTTAAACAGTAAATATGTTGGATTTATAAAATGTGGAAGACGAATAATTCAATAGGAAGATGAGTTCATCATAGGGTGTCTCAACGTGTGATTACGTCATCAGTGTCTAGATTTAATTATATATCCTAAAAGGCTACAAGTTAAACCATTATTTTAATATATTATAACATGGTTTATTACGTATGTCAGTTTATATCACATATACTATCATAATGTATTTATTATTTTAATGAGACAACTATTATAGCATAGCTAATAATTTACTTTACAGACTTTTACAATTATCAGACTTGAAGAAAACTCAATCAAAATTGGAGATTTTATATATCAGGTATTTTTAGTATATTGCCTGGAAATTTGGTATGTGAAGTAAGAGTCCAGTAAAGCACATTTACTGAAAATATATGATAGTTTGGATTATCACAGTCCGAGATACAGAATTTGGAAAACTGCCAAACTACCACCCCTGTTAATACATAGTGTATCCTGCAGCAGGTTGTTTTGGCCGTACGACACACTACTGTGGATCCTGATTGTAATATGTAGCTCAAAGTTTGATAATTGTAAGTTTGGTTCACAATTCTTTAATTTGATAATGATTTAGGCTGGTTTGCGATTTTCACAACTTATCTTTCAAATTCATCTGTTTAAACGATAATTTTAATAATGAAACAAATTAACAGTTTATCTTTGAAACAACTTAATTATTTATGCTGTTGAGCCAACACAATTTTTATATTTAATCATACTTAATTTTCAAATAACGCGAATGTACTTCATTATTCTTCATCAACGTTAAAATATTTCCGAAATGAAAAAAACAATTATAAAGAAACTTATTTTCTTTGAATGTCATAAAAACACGGTTTTTATACTGGATAATATATGATACTTCTATATCATAATATACATTGATTCAATATTATAAAATAAAGTTTCTATATTTCAATTCTTTTTAACTGTTTTTTTTTTCTGCCACAATTAATAATCGTTATAACAATCACAGTTATAGCTTCCGAAGTTTATAGTACACTAACTATAGCAAACCAATAATAGATACTGTTTTTTGGAGCGTGGCGTTGGTTATATTTATAGGCGTGTGGAGAGTTTCTCGAAATTTCAGCTTACGCAACAATACCGACGCTACGCTATCGTATACGTACACGCGTATATT
>NW_013669301.1:116337-119525 GCF_000517525.1 Limulus polyphemus
CAGTATAAGTTATGTAAATTTCTATATATAAACAAATATCGATATTAAAAATATATATGTAATAGTAAACCCGTCACAATATCGAATAAACATAACAAATATATCGTGCTTTGTGCAACAGTTTTTAAAAAACAAATAAAATATGAAGACTCGTGATTAGGAAATGTGAAGCTTTTCCTTATTATTATTAAAAATATAGCATTCTTGGGGATGGTTAAATTATAAAAAAAAATGTTATAATAAAACCATAAGTACTCTGACAGACACGTGTGACAGATAAGTTTGATAGCTAGTCTGACAGGTACATCTGAAACTTAGTTTGATAAATACATCTGACAGTTAGTGTGACAGTTAGAGAAACGGGTATGGCTGATAAATACGTAATAATGATACGTGTGACAGTTAATCAAACAGATATGCCTGGCAACTAGTCTTACATGTACGTCTGGCAGTTAGAGAAATGGATACAGCTGATAAATACGTAATAATGATACGTGTGACAGTTAATCAGACAGATATGCCTTGCTATTAGTCTTACAGATACGTCTGACAGATACATTGAAAAATTCAAGCAATTGGATACAAGCTTCTTTCAATTCATAAGTATGCATAATGAGTTTGATTTATAAATGGAAGTCTTCTTGTAATGCTGTTATCCTGTTAAAAATAAGAATAATTAAGGGATTCTGATTAATAATTGGAGGTCTTCTTGTAATGCTGTCATCCCGTTAAACGTAAGAAGTATTAAGGGATTCTGATTAATAATTGGAGGTCTTCTTGTAATGCTGTCATCCCGTTAAACATAAGAAGTATCAAGGGATTCTGATTAATAATTGGAGGTCTTCTTGTAATGCTGTCATCCTGTTAAACGTAAGAATAATTAAGGGATTCTGATTAATAATTGGAGGTCTTCTTGTAATGCTGTCATCCCGTTAAACGTAAGAAGTATTAAGAAATTTTGACTCTCACATGCACTACTGGTTACACCATATTTTGCCTAAAATATGAATAAAATGGTTTATAAAAGTGTTTAATGAAGAAATGAAAGATCTTGAGATTTTAAGCTCCAAAAGTCTAAAATTCGAAATAAAATTACACTAAAGAGCAGAATTTGGGGGTGTGAGAAACACCATACGAAACTAAACAGCAGATGTTTTTGTTTTCTTTCACACTTTCCTGAACGGGAGAAAATATCTAGAGTCTGGAGTGGTTCTTATTACGACTTTTATATGTATTGGTTTCATCGCTTCTCCAGCTTTTGACATTTAACTTTATAGCGAATGATTCGCACCTTACATTGAAATAACAGCTAATTTTGTCTGCTATCATCTCCAGTCTATTGGAGCTATGTTATTGAACGAAGAGCCCCCATGCGACAGATAAACAATGGAGTTAAAATGATCTTTTGACAAGCCTCTGATCTCAATTGACTACTTTCAGAGAAATGTTGAAAACATCTTCTGCCTAGCAGGACTTTCATCACATCTCTTAGGCCTAATTGGTGATTTGGTTACGGGAAAACGATCCATTTCTATATATTAAATACAATCAATGTTACTTGGTTAAGCGGAACACACACATAGGTGATTCGAAATATATAAAGCTGAAATCGTTAAAATCTTATTCATAATGAACATATACTTTCTCAGAAACTAGAGACTGTGTTTAGGTAACTGATTAATTAAGTGAATTATTTTTGCAGTTACGTTTAATTTAGGTTCAGGTAATTACTTTGGTTTAAGTTTTTGTAATTTTCCATAAGCTGTGAACTTTTACAAGGGCCTTTCATATGTAGTAGGTGTATAAGTAATATTCCTAAATTTCTGCAGTGAACATACTTTTACAGGGGCTTTTCATACGTAGTAGGTGTATAAATAATATTCCTAAACATTTGCAGTGAACATACTTTTACAGGGGCCTATCATATGTAGTAGGTGTATAAATCATATTCCTAAACTTTTGCAGAGAACATACTTTTACAGGGGCCTTTCATATGTAGTAGGTGTATAAATAATATTCCTAATTCTTTCGTATTCAACCAGTTCAAACTGGATAACGAACTGACTTGGACTGGCTAGTCAGATCAGCATGCAAGCTTTACTAAAACGTTTGCAGTGAACATACTTTTACAGGGGCCTTTCATATGTAGTAGGTATATAAATAATATTCCTAAACGTTTGCAGTGAACATAGGAATATTATTTATACACCTACTACGTATGAAAGGCCCCAAACGTTTGCAGTGAACATACTTTTACAAGGGCATTTCATATGTAGTAGGTGTATAAGTAATATTCCTAAACTTCTGCAGTGAACATACTTTTACAGGGGCCTTTCATATGTAGTAGGTGTATAAATAATATTCCTAAACATTTGCAGTGAACATACTTTTACAGTGGCCTCTCATACGTAGTAGGTGTATAAATAATATTCCTAAACATTTGCAGTGAACATACTTTTACAGGGGCCTTTCATATGTAGTAGGTGTATAAATAATATTCCTAAATTTCTGCAGTGAACATACTTTAAAGAATATTATTTATATACCTACTACGTATGAAAGACCCCAAAGTATGTTCACTGCAGAAGTTTAAGAATATTATTTATATACCTATTACATATGAAAGGCCCCTGTAAAAGTATGTTCACTGCAGAAGTTTAAGAATATTATTTATACACCTACTACATATGAAAGGCCCCAAAGTACGTTCACTGCAGAAGTTTAAGAATATTATTTATACACCTACTACATATGAAAGGCCCCTGTAAAAGTATGTTCACTGCAAACGTTTAGGAATATTATTTATATACCTATTACATATGAAAGGCCCCAAAGTACGTTCACTGCAAACGTTTAGGAATATTATTTATACACCTACTACATATGAAAGGCCCTGTAAAAGTATGTTCACTGCAGAAGTTTAGGAATATTATTTACATACCTATTACGTATGAAAGACCCCAAAGTATGTTCACTGCAGAAGTTTAAGAATATTATTTATATACCTACTACATATGAAAGGCCCTTGTAAAAGTATGTTCACTGCAAACGTTTAGGAATATTATTTATATACCTACTACATATGAAAGGCCCCTGTAAAAGTATGTTCACTGCAAACGTTTAGGAATATTATTTATATACCTATTACATATGAAAGGCCCCAAAGTATGTTCACTGCAAACGTTTAG
>NW_013669302.1:0-7900 GCF_000517525.1 Limulus polyphemus
AAGTTGCCAGCATTGAGCTTTCTTGTTCCCGGGTTTGTTACAGTGCCAGCAAAGTCCCTCAAACCTCTCTGAAAGCTGACCTTTTCTGGCCTTGAATCCAGATGTCTGTACCAACCTCGGTACCTCTGTGCTGGACTTAACGTAGGATTTAAATTCGAGAGCTTTGGCCATTGCATCCTGCATGGTAGTGGGGTGTGCTTGCTTCACTTGTATCTTAAGTTGTGGACTGTCCAAGGCATCTACGAACTGATCCCTCAGCAACAACTTGAAGAGATCGGGTGGTGGAGTTGGGTAGGCCTTGTATGCCATGCTTTCCAAGTCCTGTGCCAGCTCTTGCAGGCTCTCCCCTTTAGCACGGGCTCTCGTCCTAAACCTAGCCCTGTTGACTTCTGACTAATTTTGGGTTCCGTACCTGAGTTCTAGAGCTGCCAGTGCTCTATAGTTGTGTCTATCATCTGCTGATAACTGTCCAAGTATTTCCAGTGGTTGTCCCTTCAAGCTCATTGCCAGATATACAGCTTTCTGCTCCTCTGTCCATCCATTCATCTCTGCCAGTAGCTCAAATTGTGCTCTATATGCTTCCCACAGTGCTTTCCCATCGTATTCCTGTGGCTTCCTTCATACTGGGTCACTCCTATTACTGACATTCATATCTGGGATGTGACTTCTAACAGGACTGAAGATGTCTGCATTAAGGTTTAGCTGCGGGCTCTGGAAGGGGGCTTGCCATTGTTTGGGGTTGATTAAGTCGATGGTTAATGTATCCTCCTTGTGTAAAAGACAATAAATCGTCCTTTAATGTATCTAATTCGCTTTTAAATTTACTAATGTTTTCCATTTGTACTTCTTGCCACTGTTGTTGACTTTCCTATAGTTGCGAAAGTCTCCAACAGTTGCAGGAAAGTCAGCACATATCCTCTGTCGTGATTAATTTGTGAACTAAATATCAAAATAAGTATGAATATATTTATTTCACCCAATATTTCATCTCTACAGCTTCTTCAGGAGTGACATACAACTTACATTGCTAAACTCACAGTGCATAACAGCCTATGCCCTTTGAAATGTATTCTATAGACAAATGGAGAGTATGGAATAAGGTCATACAGATAATATTGCTTACTTTAAACTAAAATAAAAATATACAGTTAATATCATTGTCTATAGACAAATGAAAAGTATGGAACAAGGTCACATAGATAATACTGTTTAAATTAAACTAAAACAAAATACATAGTAATATCAATGTCTAATGATATGAACAGAGGTGTGTTACCTAAAAGTATGGTGAAAATCATTTGTATATTGATGCAGAAAATGATACAGGACATAAAATAAACAAATGTAAAAATAAAAACAATATGATTTAATTGAAAAATGAGGTTAACTGAGGGTTAAAAAAGACCTATTACCTGTATTATGATTAATTTGTGAATTAAATTTCAAAGTAAGTAAAACTTCTATATTTATGGTCAAGAAAGCCAATAGCTGTAGCATGGTTTTCAATTTGTAAAGGTTCAGTCAAATTTTTATGTACCATGTTCTTCCTCATAGTGGTCTACTATCATACTAGTACCTTTGTTGAGTAGAATTAGGGCATTCACATGTTCAGCAAATCTGTCATATAATGCACAAGAAGTTTCTGTCAGGTTTTTATGTATAATATGGATGGGCTAGATTTTTTTACAGTGGGTATCTATGACTTCTTGGTAATATATTTCAACAATAAACAAACAGCTCAGTCTATTTTTAAAAATAATATATTAAAACAAGTCAAATATATATAAAAATGTTTGTTACACTCTTGGTTACACAAGAGCTTTAAATAACTATACCTTTTTCGTCAGATTTCACACAGGCTAGTTCAGTCACTTTAGAATACAATTTGATAAGTTGAATTATTCTTCCTCCTCTGTTATTACAATACAGTCTGTAATAATTTCACTATAAAATCATCACGATAACTGTTGGCTACCACAGTTGTATACAGAGCTTTAAATAATTGTCCCTTTTTTTATCAAAGTCCACACAGACTGATTCACTTACTTTAGAACACAATGGACAAGACAAATTTTTCTTATCTACTCTGTTATTGCAAAACAGTCTATGATAATTTCACTTTAGCAATTGCCACTATACCCTTTTTATAGCTAAACTCACAATCAAGTAGTTTAGATCTATCTAATTACATTTTGGGCGCATATTTATAACCTGACAAAGGTATCAAATGTTCCACAAACTAGGAGATATTATGATGCAATAATGCTCAATGAAAACAATTATATGGTTCTAGTAACATGACACAATAATATAACAATCACCAATTCATAATTAGTGAACTACACAATTTATGATTCATCAACAGTTATGTAAACAAACCTGCTATAAACTATTGCTTCTAAAAATAATTAAGTTTAACATTCACGTTTGATAAACCACCTAAATCTTAACACTTGCATGTATAATTTGTTTGTTTTAATTTATGCACAAAGCTATACAATGAGCTATCTATGTAAAATGGAAGGCAAAGTAACATATATACTGTTATGACAGCGTAAGTCACGTGATGCTAATAGCGTGCATGAAGCCCGAGTTTAATTCGAGATGCCCTCTTCTTTAGTATATAAGCCTGGCAGCGAAAGCCAGCGGAATAATATAAAGTGTGTGTTTTGTACTCGTCGAGATGAAATTTATCAAGATTGTGAATCGATGTGATTTATAGTGTGTATTATAAAAGTTGTTAATTTTGAAGTGACGAGAAACGTACTGACTGTGGAATTACTGTGTACTAAAAGTTTGCATCGAGAAAGAATAAACTGGTTTAATCAAGAAAGGACTTGTATGGTTGAAGTTCCTCGGAAAGAATTTCTACTGGAAACAAACAAGCAGATACGTAACAATATATATATATTTGTTACTTTACCTTACATTTTGTATAGCCTGTAAATGTGTGTGTGTATATATACATGCACACATGTTATATACAACACAGGTTCATGAAGTTAGTGTATCATTTTCTAATATATGCATGAACACTATAGAAAAAATTATAGCAACTTTTTTTGTTACAAAATGTTGGAGATGTGTATTTTCTCTTTGGCCAAGTTAAAGAGCTGATTTTGAAAACTAAAAACTATGGAGACAACTTGCTGAGGAAGAGAATACTCCACCTGTCCCAATTGAAATAAGGATTACATTATTTACATAAAGCAATTCATAGTTAATGGATTCTTTGATAAGAAGCCTTGTAAAATGCTCATTGACACTGGTTCTTCAACTAACATCATTCACTCCAATCTGATAATAAATGCTGGGAATGCGCTAACAGAGATGAAACCAGAAGATGGATATATGCAAATAGCAGATAGTCATAAAGTTCCAACAAGATGAAAGTTCGAAGTGGGTATTTCTCTGCATAACATGATATGTGGGTATTGACATTGAGGAAGAGTGTATATTAGAAATAGATTTTTTATGGAACTTTAGTACACAAATATGTATCAGAGATGGGTTCACCCCGATCCAGCGAGGGCAGGCACATGGCTAAAGTGGTATGTGTTTCTAATCATTGGCATGTGCAACATATATCCATACAAAAATTAGAAAAAAGCTAGTATGTAATATTCAAACATCTTATGCATTTCCTAACTCCTTTATTAATGTGTAGACTGATTTTTATGCATACATAATATGTTTAGGTTCTGATATAGAAAATGGATTAAGGGAACAACTAAGTTCTTATTAACCTAGTTAATATGTAATTGGCTCAATTTATTACAACATCACAAAACTTTATAGCAAGATATATGGCTGAAAGTTTATATCTGCTGGATTCACACAGACAGTATTCTTTTTTGGTGGCAAGTCGATGTTTACTCAAAGGCATACCTTGTCTTTGCTCCGAGTTAAAACTGGTTTCTAGTTACAGTAGAACCATATATGTCTAGATCAGTCTGACCTTTGTTTTGTTTGAGTATATAAGACTAGATTCTCTCATTTATAGATAGATTTTTATAGAATATTATTACTGATAATAAAAAGAGATAAAACTACTCCTAGAAAGATAGAATATGAATTAGAACCCCTTTCTTGCTCTAGTGAAGGACACATTTACACTTTTATCTCTTGTTATTATGAGAATAAAGATTATGATTATGTAACATTTTATGTATAGTCTCTTTCTTGAAAGTCAGACTCATTTTAAGGCACAGAAATTAAGACACCAACTTCATTATACAATATTTAGCGATCTTCCTGTTATTCTATGGTTACTACCTATTTTCATTTTAAGCAAAATCAGTGAATATGAGAAAAATCACAAATACAACTACTAGGGATATATTCTAAACTAGTTATTAAAATGCAAAATTCATGATAATTTCCATCATAAAGTAACGTGAATATAAGATTAAATTTACTTCAAACAGTTTCATACTGTTACGACAGTGGAAGTCACGAGACACTGGTAACACGTGATGAGTTTCTAGAAGATTCACGAAAAGACGAGATGTACGCTTTTATAATATATATAAGACAGCCAAGAAGTGACGGCAACAATGGAATTTAATTGCAGACAGAGATAGAGACGGACAATTGAGTCAAGCGCGGTAAAGTGTGTGAATCGTTTGTTGTGAATTATAGCATTTGTTTAAGTTAAAGCGTGACTGTGGAAATTAAGTGTATTGCAAAGTTGTATTGAGAAAGAATAAACTAGTTTTATTTAAGAAAGGACTTGTATCGCTAAAGTTTCTTCAGAAAGAATTTTTACAGAAAATTAACAAATGAACAGAGACATAACAAATTGGTGTCAGAGAGTGGGACGAAAAAAAAAAGGAAACAAGAAGCAGCAAATCAAACTACAGCTTAGCAGATTTGATGGCAGCAATACAGAAGCAGCAAAAGAAACAAGAAAAGAAATAAGAAGAGAGATTACAGCAGCTGTTGGAGGAAAAAGAAAAGAAACAAGAAGAGAAATTACAGCAGTTGTTGGAGGAAAAGAAAAGAAACAAGAAGAGAGATTACAGCAGTGGCAACTAAAACAAGAAAGGAAACAGGAAAATTGTAATCACAGGTATTTTTTTAACCTCAGTTAGCTTCACTTTTCAATTAAATAATGTTTTCTTTTTTAATTATTTTTTTAAATTTGTTTATTTTATGTTCTGTATCTTTCAACATTATCAGTTCCCTAAACAATCTTAAAAACCTCAGTCATATTCCCTTTAACTCTTCTTATTTAAAGAAAAAACAATTTCAGAGATCTTAATCTGTCCTAGTCGCCCTTTTCTGTACTCTTTCCAACAACACAATGACCTTCCTAAAATCTTAAGGTAAAGGCACACCAATACTGTTGAGACAAATTTTCTGTTAATTGTAGGTATTAATAAATCATATTATAGAGTGCTGACTGGAGTAATTTGGAGATTTTGTATGATGAAAAATTTCAAAACAAGATTATATTTATTTCACTCATTGTTTCATTTCCACAACTTCTTCAGGAGTGACATACTATTACACTACTATACTCACAATGCATGACAATTTTTTAGTTAGCTCTATAGAGAAATGGAAAGTATGTAACAAGGTTATGCAGATATTATTGCTTATATAAAACAAAAACGGACAGTAATATCAATGTCTAATGATGTGAACGTAGGTGTAAAGTCTAAAATTATAGCGCAAATCATTTTCAAATTCATGTAAAAAATCAATTGCATCCATGACATCTGAAGGCAACCCATTCCCCAAAAAGCTGATGGATTGGACATTTAAACATTGATATATTATTATTTAAATTATTCAGTGTGATTTACTTGTTGCTGTTTTAATAGTTAAAATTCCTTTCATGATGCAACTGATATGTTGTAAAAAAAAGAAAGGAATTATTTGAGCACATTGAATATTTCTCCATATTTTCTCAACTGAATGCTTTGAAAATATACATGTACATGTATATATGTGTATATAATTTAAGGACAACAACAGACCCACTGACTCCCTCATTCTGTCGACTAAACTAAACTTTTAAATAAAAAATAAAACACCCAAGACCAACCCTTATCATTCAAATATCTATCAAGCCTTCCCTTAAACTCTTTTGAAATAATCAATTTGATACATGTACTTGTGTAATTTTACATGTAAATTTATAATGTGTTGCACAGTGGATTTTTGAGGAACTTGAAAACCTCTATCATGATATGTTTGTTTATTTCTTATTCTAAGTGGATAACGATAAAAATGTATGTAATAATACTTTCACATTATTGTAGGTTCATTATTTCATCCAGTATGTCAATTGGCTGTTGACACACTGATCTCCCATTAACATCAGTACGTCTTGATGGAGCCATATTCTTAGAAAGAGATTCTCTTACATTATCAGATGAGAGGAGGGAAAACATTAAGGGACATTGATGGAAATGAGAATGTGGAAGTGATTGTAGCTTATAGTCTGGAATAGGAAGGGTAGAAAGAGTATCTGCAAAATTACTCATTTCCACATCAGTTTGAATGACAGAATTTATGCCAAGACCTTGCACAGGATGGTTGTGAGGAGCAACAAAATGTTTAAAATAATGAGTATTTCTAATAATTTGGTCTTTATGTACACATGGCCATTCATGTTTAGATGAATGAATATGTGGAACTGCAACATAGTCATTTCCTGAGTAATAAGATTTGGCTCCAGGTTCTGAATATACATCTTTTTCTGGCCACTCTTTTTTGGATGGAATTTTCTGTTGCATTAACAATAATTCTTCTTTCTTCTTCTTAAGAAACATTTCCCATTCTTCTATCAATTGATCCACTCCACGCCAATTTGGATCTCCAAAAATAATATCAAATGATGTAACTGCAGTTGGAGGTTTAGGAGGTTCATCAAATTTTTTCCTACTTGAATCTTCATACATGTGAATAGGGGATATTGTTTGTGCTGGTGGTTTGTAGGTTTGGGAAAATTCATGATCAGATGAATATTTAATACCATCATCTTGTGCTGTGGCCTTAGAAATAGATTCTTTAGAAATTGTGCCATGAGATATAGCTAGTGGGAAAGTGGAAGATCTTGATAAGTATACAAAAGTTTATTCTCAAGTCAAATTGCATTATAGTTCTTCTAAAGATAAAACTGAAGTTAGTGAGGTCCCCAAACGTTCATCCCAGTAATAGAATCTTTAGAAATTGTGCCATGAGATATTAACTGGGATGAACGTTTGGAGACTTGACTGACTTCACTCTTATCTTCAGAAGAACTATCATCCAATTTAACCTGAGCAGAAAGTTTTCCATGTTTGTCAACATCTTGTGCTGTGGCACTAGCAACAGATTCTTTAGAAATTATGCCATGAGATATAAACTGGGGATAGTTCTTCTAAAGACAAAAGTGAAGTCAGTCAAGTCTCCAAACGTTCATAATCCAATTTAACCTGAGCAGAAAGTTTTCCGTGTTTGTCAACATCTTGTGCTATGGCACTAGGAATAGATTCTTTAGAAATTATGCCACGAGATATAAACTGGGATGAACGTTTGGAGACTTGACCGACTTCACTCTTATCTTTAGAAGAACTATCATCCAATTTAACCTGATTAGAAAGTTTTGAATGTTTATCGATATCTTGAGCTGTGGCACAAGGAATCGATTCTTTAGAAATTATGCCATGAGATATAAACTGGGATGAACATTTGGAGAATTTACTGAGCAATTTAACCTGAGCAGAAAGATCTGAATGCTTGTCAACTCCATCAAGTCTCTCTGTAGTATATTTTCTTGATGAAACATCATAAGATATTGACGGAGATGAAAGTTTAGAAGCTTCATGAAACTGAGTTTCTACTCTGGAAGTGACATTATGCAATCTGGTTTCAACTAAAAGTTGTGAGGGCTTATCAATTTTATCTT
>NW_013669302.1:8831-15722 GCF_000517525.1 Limulus polyphemus
CATCTCTGGACCATGGGTCTACCATTTGTTAGAGAACTGAGTTAATATGTTGTGCCAATGATTTCCACGTCCTACCCAGTCACCCACCTCATGCCAGGTTTGAATCAAGCCAAGGCTTAACCCATCACTCATAAATACTGGCATTGAATTGCTACAACACTGGTATCAATGACACTGATGCCTTGACCAGGATGTTCTTCTTGACCCAGGTGTGAAGCAATTGTTTTGCCCATTGAACATTGGGTCATTATTGAATGAACTACCTCTACCTGAAGGCGGGGGTGTTAAATTTCTGACTTGATTATGCAATTATGGATGATTTGCTATCCTACTGCATGCTGGATGACCATTGGCTTGGTAAGTGAAGTAGAAATAACCAATGCTGCTGGTAATGCTATGGTTGAATCTATTGAGCTGCATCTGAAACTAAATACACAGATACCAACACATGTGAGATCACTACTTTAGGATTGTCCAGACGACTCAGTGATTTGTTGGTAGAATATGTCAATGTATTCATGAATTCAAATGGCTGACTTGGTCACAAGAAATATGTGTTACTTGTCCTATTAAACAAATGCTATGTAGACTTCCCATGAGCACCATGAAATCTTCATAGAGTGGTTGTCCATTTCCAGTAGAGGTTGTCAGAAAGAAGAAAGTTACATCCAAATTCTGCATTCATTTTAAGCAATTGAATTCAGTAATTGTTATTGACATTTTCCCACTAACCAGAACAAATGAATGTCTGAATGCATTGGAAGGGGCCCATTGGATCAGTAATGCTATAATATGTTAGATCATTGAACAGATTATTTTTTATTACATGAAAACAAGGTAAAGTCCAGGCTAGGAGATGATAAATGAACTTATTTCTTCAATAACCTTTGCTATGAGCTATTTTCACATGTGAGCCTAACTTTAAACACAACAGAACTCCCAAAAACTAACCTATGCCTAACTCACTATTACAAAACATACTTGCAAAATTTCATTCACAGTCATACCAACTCTAACTGAATCACAGAACCAATCATTTTCACTGTCCAGCTATCACTAAACTAATTCAAACAATAATCAACATTTCCTTGCTTCACCAAGTCTCATAGTTATATTGCACTCGTTTTGTATAGATATTATCATGTTTCCTCTCTCTCAAGCATCTAAATTAAAACACTGAAAATAAAGCTTACAACATTGACTTTATGGGATTGTGCAGTACATTAAACAATTCTAACACACAATTAAAACAGTATAATAAACTGTCCTTTCTCCAATTCGCTTTTGCGGTTTTCTTCTCTGAGGGTTATGGTATGCAGATGAAATGGCATCTTGGCCCATATAATCATGTGCTGTTCTATTATTGGGGAAGTTCTACCTATGTAGATGGTCTAGCAAGTTTATTGGCTGCTTTATTCTTGGTGATCCTTTGAAAATGGTCTCGGCAAGAATCTTTAGCTCTTAAGTTCATTGACTTTCCACTGGCAAATTCTTCTATGAAGTTACTCAGCTCACTAAAGTAATTTAGAAATTTGCTTACTAAAGTATTTCCAAAGCTGGTCATGGATGATCTTTAACACGGATTGCCTGTCCTTCTGTAATCTGTAAACCACATCACTGATTATTTTCAGTACCACATAAGGCTATTTCCAACAACTGTTTAACTTTCAAGTTCACCTTTCTTGCAGCTGGGATTGTACAACTATATAATGTCATCTTAGTGAAATCCAGTCTTATTAACATTAATATCATAGCAACTTTTCATTTTGTCACTGGCTCATTGACATCTTTCAATGGTGTTTCTTACTCAGTCTCTATATTCCGTGTAAAACTACTGAGTGACTTTCTTCAAGTGTCAGTACAAAAGGTCCAATGTTGCTTTAAGTTCTCTTTCAAACATCACCAGTGATGTGGTGTGTTATCTATAGCTTCATATACTGTCATATGATAACTCATACGTAGCAGTGGAAGATCTTGATCCCACATTTTGTAATGCTCATCTTCATAATTGGCTCAAAGGTATTTGATTATATCTCTCTACATATTGCCAGAAGAGGGATAAAGGGTCATTATCCTGGTCTTTTAGATTCAAAGAATCTGGTACATTTTTATAAATAAGGCTAACTCAAAGTTTCTTCCCTTATCTGCATATGCAGCCCAAATATTGAAATGAATTCATCAACTACTTTCCTTGAACCTGTCCATTTTGTGAGATAGTCCAGTAAACCTATGACATATACATTTCCACTGCCATTCTGTGGCAGAGAACCGAGTACTTCAATAGCAACTTTCCATGGTGCTCCAACACAATATTACTGTAGCTGCCCTGGTGTTTCTTATGTAGACCATTCAACTCACAGCGTAATTTACATGCTTTACATGAATTCTTTACAGACCTCTGGCAAACAACAAAATATTTTGTCTCTTTCCAGTGTTTTCTTAAAACCTAAGTGAATGGCTTTTGGAAAGTTGTGGAGATGATGGAGTGCTTTGGAATGTAAAGACTGTGGAAGTAACAACTCTCATTGCTATTTTTAGTCCACTAGTATGTTTCCATTTTCACATTAACAAGTCCTTTTATAGGCATAATGAATTCCATTGTGTCCAGTACATCTTTTCTTGGGGTATATGGAGTGACTATTTTCCATAAGAGGTTTCCTGTATTATTTAAAAATATCAATAATTGTTTTCAAACTTGTATTGTAAAAGCCTTCGCATATATAACACATTAGTTCTTCGTAATCATTTGTAGATGTCACATCTTTGTTTATTTGTTTAAGAGTGAAACCACACTGGTCTCTTTGCTATGCTTACTGTGAGGAATTCAACTCTAGATTGTAGTATTGTAAGTCTGAAAAGTTAGTGCTTCCCCACTGATGGACTCCATCTAGGACTATACTCTGTTGTACTTTAAGTTGGTCATCTTTACTATATCATGATTCCTTCCTTTTGCAGTGTTTAATAATTTTCCTTAACGCATGGGTTTTAGAATCAAACATCAGTATTTCTATGGTTCCATCTAGGTCAATGCGTGATATTAAAGCTCTACTATTGAAATTTTGGAGCCATGCTGCAATTTGTCCTTTGGGATGGGGAAAGTTTCCAGCCACCTTACTGTAACATAATCTGTCAAAAGTAACAACACTTAGTAGCTCTTTTTGAGTTGTATAATAACTTTTTTTGCAGCCTTCAATGATTTGCTATAGTGAGCAATCACAGGTTCTTTTCCATGTTGTACGTTTGATCACAATGCTTCCGCTGCAAAATCACTGGAATCTGTATCTAAGTGAGTGTATTTTCAAGAGTTAGGTATAGTGATACAAGAGTAATAGTCGATTCTTTCTTCAGTTTATTGAATGCTTATTTTTCACAATCATTAGTTCAACAAAACTTATTTGGCTTTGCAAAAAATTTGTGTACAGGACAAGCAATATTAGAGAATATTTTTCAAACAGTGATGGTAAAAACATAGTCGGCATTTCTTTGGATTTCAAGTACTGATTCGGGTGGAGCAGATGGTTTGCTAGACACATATATTTAGAGTGTAGGGATAGAGACTAAAACACTTGTTAGGATATATCATGTTTTGTAAGGCCATGTTCCTTGCAGTAGGAGTCTGTGACCATTTGGCGATAAATTTCAATTTTAAACAAACAGCAATACAGTCTGCTTGCTCCCCAGTGACACAGCGGTATGTCTGCGGACTTGCAACGCTAGAAACCGGATTTTGATACTCGTGGTGGGCAGAGCACAGATAGCCCATTGTGCAGATTTGTGCACAACTTCAAACAAACAAACAGTCTGGTTGTTTTAAAAATATTTAAAACACATCATACGTATATACATATGTTCGTTACAACAGTTGTATCTAGAGCTTGAAATAAATAATGGTGTCACAAATTTTTGGTATTTACGTGTGACTTGTTTTGAATATATTATTTTAAAACAAGTGGATTGTGTGCTGCCCGTTTATTGTTGGGAATTTATCACCAATAAGTCACAGACAACTACTGTAAAGAATCCGGCCCCTTATAAAACCTGACATATACACTCTTTATTGTTGAACTCACCATTACACAGTCTAGAACTAGAACTAACTAATTATTTTTTTATGCATATTTATACCACAATATAAGTCTAGAACACTCCAATAATAGTTCTGATGCTATAATACTCAATTATATGATAATTCAACTAAAAACTCAGAAAGTTCTAGCAAAATATTTCAATAATCTCACTATTATAAACAGTTAATTCATGACAATTGAAACACACTATATATGATTCTAAAGTAGTTACATAAAAAAAAAAACATAAAATGTCGCTTCTAAAAATAACTAAATATTACACCTGCCCCGTATAAACTATCTAAATAATTTTGTTTGTTTGCTTGTAATTAAGCACAAAGCTATACAACGGGCTATCTGTGCTCTGCCCACCACTGGTATCGAAACCTGGATTCTAGCGTTGTAATTCTGCAGACATACAGCTGTGCCACTGGGGGGCATCTAAATAATTATGCTTGCATTAAACTTAAAATGGTCATTGTTAGATATACAATATTGTTGAGTGTAAGTTATCATTTAGTGATTTAATATTTAATAATTATTTAGCTTTCATTACAACAGTGTTTAAAGTTAATTATCTTAAAAGCGATAGTTATGACAGATTTCATTAGGTTACTCGGTACGAGTCGTACATACGTTGTGTGTGCAATTTAATTGTTGTACTAGGCTTCAGTAATATTGTTGCTACTTTTAGATTATTCTGTTGTGCATTATAAATATGTGCAGATAGAAAAAGAAAGCAAGTTCAGTCAGTTGAGAAATAATTAGACAGATTTAGATTGAGTGATTGACAGTTTAGTGGTGACAGGCGATTTCTAAAGAATCAGTAAATAAGAACTTAGAAAATGTAAAGTTGGTGAAAGTTAAGTTAGTTTAGCTGTAATGGGGGGATACTTTAATGTAAGTGTCACAGTTTAACAGAGATAAAGAGAATAATTTTTCTTGTTAAAGGGTGTTCTAGAATAATTGAACCCATCTGTGTGGACTTCAATGAAAAGGAGACAATTATTTAAAGTTCGAGATAAAACTGTGGTAACCCATGGGGTAATGTAAATGGATTTATCTCAGATTGTATAGTAAGAAATAGTAGAGAAAAATAATTTGTCTTATCAATTGGATTCTAAAGTACCCAAATCAGCCTGTGTAAACTTTTGACAAGAAAAGAGAATTATTCAGTTTTAGATACAACTGTGATATCCTATAGTGTAAAGAATTTTGTACATACGTTTGACTTGCTTTGAATATATTAAGTTAAAACAAGTGGATTGTGTGCTGTCCGATTATTGTTCGAATTTATCACCAACAAGTCACAGACACCTACTATAAAGAATCCAGTACATATACAAAAACCCTAACAGTCGTGTACATCTAACAAGGTAACCACAGACAGAGAGAGTGCAAACACCAGGAAGAATGGTGGGTTGTGGAAATTTCTGAAAGACCACCTTGGAAGAGATATTATTACTGCATGGTGTGTGTGCCACCAATCTGATTTGGCATTAGAGTCTGTTCAGACTGAAGTTTCTATATGGATGTCAAATGTCCATTCTGTGCTGACATTCTTTAGAACAACTCCACACAGAACAAAGGAGCTGCATAAGGTAAATAAAGCAATTTGAATGTGAGATCAAAACTGATATTCCTTTTCAGATAGCAGAGAAATGAAAGTTTATTTTGAAAACTTGTGTTCATATCCCATGTTTCCTTTTAATCAATTTGACTGCTTCTTGGTATAGTTCACTTTTTTTACAAATATGCACTGTCAGTAATGTTATTTTCCCACTTTGGCTTACCTCCTCTTAACCACAATGTACATAGTGACACACATTTTTAGCAGATATACACTGTATGTTATCCTTCACAGACTCTTAAACCATTTTCATTAAATTTGCTGTATCTGTGGTACAGCAAAGACAAATGTATTTTGAGTCCAGTTACCATTGAAGTAGAGCTTATGGCATTGGCTTGTCTCTCTGTGCATTATTTGTCAGGGCTCTGCCTACTTAAAGAATTTATCCTGTATTAGTATGTTTGGTTTAGTTAAAAAAATGAGACAGTAGTACAGGAAAGCCAGGCCTTCATTTCTTTTTTAATACAGGTAGATAAGAACTGCTTTGCCTTTCCAAAGCATATTGATGTAAGATCTGCAGAACACACTCTTAAATGTCCTGAAAACAGTGCTACACAACCTAGAAGCAGCATGAACAGTTTAGAGCTACATGTCAAATGATACCATTCCTGTAGAAAAGAATGAGAGGGAAATGGCTGAAGGATTTCTAAGGAAACAGAGCAAAGGGCCACAATAGGTAACAAAATAAATTTATGAAACAAAGTAGATTCTTCTTAAGTTGGATCTGCAAGCATTTCATATGTACCATTTCCTGGTACACCCAGACCAATTCATTGAAACAAAGTAGATTCTTCTTAAGTTGGATCTGCAAACATTTCATATGTACCATTTCCTGGTACACCCAGACCAATTCATTGAAACCAAAGGCTTCCTAAGTTGGTCGATAGATTATATAGGTAATATAAATTTCTTATGACTAGTGATCCAGCTTAAGGGAAATATTTTTTTACCCTTTGCTGCAACCTAATCAATGGTAAATCAATACTGATTCATCATAAATTATGATACTTTGAAAATATTAATTTCCAAAAATCAAAAAATATCAAAAAACAAGAGACTTAGATTCTTAACAAATAGGAAAAAAAATGTGTTGGCTGAATATTATGCCATTTTTAAGCATGATCCATACAGTCAAAGAAGGGGAGACAAAATTAAGTAAAAAGCATGTACATACTCATGTTTGGTTCCTTTTCA
>NW_013669302.1:16469-36399 GCF_000517525.1 Limulus polyphemus
TACTTCAACTAGAAACTCAGAAAGCTCTAGCAACATGATTCAATGATCTCACTATTATAAAATATTAATTCATGACAATTGAAACACACTACATATGATTCTAAAACAGTTACATAAAAAACCCATAAAATGTCGCTTCTAAAAATAACTAAATATTACACTTGCCCTATATAAACTATCTAAATAATATTGTTTGTTTGTAATTAAGCACAAAGCTACATAATGGGCTATCTGTGCTCTGCCCACCACGGGTATCGAAACCCGGATTATAGCGTTGTAAGTCTACAGCATCCAAATAATAATGCTTGGATTAAACTTAAAACATTGTTAGATATACAATATTGTTAAGTGTAAAGTATTATTTAATTAATTTAGTGACTTAATATTCAATAATTATTTAGCTTTCATAACAACAGTGTTTAAAGTTAATTATTTTAAAAGCGAAAGCTATGACAGATTTCATTAGGTTACTCGATACGAGTCGTACGTACGTTGTGTGTGCAGTTTACTATGCTTTAGTAATATTGTTGCTACTAGAGTACTAGGGATTTTTAGATTATTCTGTTGCGTGTTATAAATATGTGCAGACAGAAAAGAAAGCAAGTTAACTGAGAAAACTGACTCTTTAGAAATTGCCTGTCACCACTAAACTGTCAATCACTCAATCAAAACCTGCAATTAAAATAAGAAGTTAGAAAACGTAAAGTTGTAACGGGGGATACTTTAAAGTAAGTGTCACAGTTTAACAGAGATAAAGAGAATAATTTTTCTTGTAAAAGGGTGTTCTAGAATAATTGAACCCATCTGTGTGGACTTCGATGAAAAGGAGACAATTATTTAAAGTTCGAGATAAAACCCACGGGGTAACGTAAGTGAATTTATCTCAGATTGTATAGTAAGAAATAGCAGCGAAAATAATTCGTCTTATCAATTGGATTCTAAAGTACCCAAATCTGCCTGTGTAAACTTTCGACAAAAAAAAGAGAATTATTTCGTTTTAGATACAACTGTGATATCCTATAGTGTAAAGAATTTTGTACATACGTTTGACTTGTTTTAAATATATTAAGTTAAAACAAGTGGATTGTGTGCTGTCCGATTATTGTTCGAATTTATCAACAACATGTCACAGACACCTACTGTAAAGAATCCAGCCCATATACAAAAACCCTGACAGTCGTGTACATCTAACAAGGTAACCACAACGAGAGAGAGTGCAAACACCAGGAAGAATGGTGGGTTGTGGAAACTTCTGAAAGACCACCTTGGAAGAGATATTATTACTGCATAGTGTGTATGCCACCAATCTGATTTGGCATTAGAGTCTGTTCAGACTGAAGTTCCTGAAGTTTGGATATGGATGTCAAATGTCCTTTCTGTGCTGACATTCCTTAAAACAACTCCACGCAGGAACTGCATAAGGTAAATAATGCAATTTGAAAGTGAGATCAAAACTGACTGTTTCCTTTTCAGGTAGCAGAGAAATGAAAGTTTATTTTGAAAACTTTTGCTCATATCCCTTGTTTCCTTTTAATCAATTTGACTGCCTGTTCACTTTTTTTTTACAGATATGCGCTGTCAGTAATGTTATTTTCCCACTTTGGCTTACCTCCTTTTAACCACAATGTACATAGTGACAAATATTTTTAGCAGATATACACTATATGTTATCCTTCACAGACTCTTAAACTGTTTTCATTAAATTTCTTAAATCTGTGGTACAGTTTAGGCTACATGTCAAATGTTACCATTCCTGAAGAAAAGAATGAGAGGGAAATGGCTGAATGCTTTCTAAGGAAACAGAGCAAAGGGCCACAATAGGTAACAAAATAAATTTATGAAACAAAGTAGATTCTTCTTAAGTTGGATCTACAAACATTTCATATGTACCATTTCCTGGTACACCCAGACCAATTCATTGAAACCAAAGGCTTCCTAAGTTGTTCGATAGATTATATAGGTAATACAAATATCTTGTGACTAGTGATCCAGCTAAAGGAAAATATTTTTTTACTCTTTGCTGCAACCTAATCAATGGTAAATCAATACTGATTCATCATAAATTATGATACTTTGAAAAAATGAAAATATTAATTTCCAAAAATCACCAATTTCAGATTTACGAAGTATGAAAAGGAACCAAACATGAGTATGTACATGCTTTTTCCTTAATTTTGCCTCCTCCTTCTTTGACTGTATGGATCATGCTTAAAAATGGCATAATATTCAGCTAACACCTTTTTTTTTCCTATTTGTTAAGAATCAAAGTCTTTTGTTATTTGATTAATCTTTATCATGACTTTGCAATAGGCTATTTTATTTAACAGGGTCTGTTTTTTTCAGGTTTGGCTTACTTCTGTCATGGTTGACCTTTGAACCATCTTTAAGACATATCAAAAACTATTCCAGAAGTCCAGTCTGATACTCCTAGATGTTTTATGAGCAAAGGATGCTGCCATATAGAATTTGAATGTAATGAAAGATATGTCTATTCCTGGTAGAAAAAAAGAGCAGTTTCTGTTGAAAAGTGAAATAGAAGAGTATTAAAAAGTATAAAGAATTCCTTCAGAGATTTAAGGATAAAAATAGATGTGTGGCCTTTTGAAGAGTGCTCCTTCAGGCTAGATGTGGGAATGAATTACTTAGGATGGCATAAAAGAAATCGTATAAGTTGGCTGGCTGGACCTATAGGATAGTTTTCAGAGTAAGGGTGTACTATATGCTAGAGAAGGGCTCCACTTATGCAAGTTTAATATAATGTTTGGTGAAGCTCTATACATATTCCATAAAAACAGTTTAAACTGAACTTGTGTAATGATGAGGGAGCTTGGAAAATTGAGAATAAACAAATTGACAAGAAGAAAGGGCTAAGTTTTCTTGCTTTTTCTTCTTTCAATTTTTATTTGTACTTGCATTCCATGATTATTTTCGACTCAATGCTTGACAGTAACATGAACTTTTATATTTTTAGTGTAATTTATAAAGGACAACCCATTTTGGTAGATTTTACATTATAATTCTAATTAGTTGGATTTTTTTCTAACTTGTAATCTATATACTTTTTTAATGTTTTGCAAAAAGTTCTCATAAAGAATCATTCTCTGTACTTGTGTAACAAACTCTTGGTTACTTTGAAAATTATGAAAAGAATATAAAACTAAAATGCCAAAACATTTCTCAGACCATTATAAAAATACCATATAAAAAGTATGGTTTTAGTAAGGTCTCATCTCACTGTGAGTTACTATATTTGAAACAGTCACAGTAAACATATATTGAGTAATGAATAAAGTTAATGCACTCAAAATATTTCCATTCAATGAAATAATTTCATAAATATAAAATCTGATATGGAATTAAACTGATTGGAAGAAAGGCCTAATTTTTCTTGCTATTTCTTCTTTGAATTTTTATTTGTACTATTGCTTTCTGTTTGTCATTATTTCTGACTCCTTACCTGAATAAGATATGTTTATAAGTTATCTGTACAACTGTTTCATTTCTAAAGAAGTTGCTAGCTTTATATATATATATATATATAGGGGGGGGGGGATCTTACTGAGGATTCCATCTTCACAAAAGGGATACACCCTCATATAAATAATATTACCTTCAGAGGAGGATAAAATTTCCCACTATTACTCAGACATTTAAATGTTCTCAAACATTAGAAAATAAAACTGATTGTCTTTAGTAAAAAAAGACTTAGAAAACAACTGTTTCTGTAAAACAAGACATTTTAATATGCACATTATAATGCACTAGGAAAATTTTCTCATTGCATCTGCAAATAATAAAGAAGTTTATTCTTCATTTCTTTCACATGGACTTGCTCCTAAAAACAGAAGAACAGTTAAGAATATTTAAAATGTTTAATAAATATTCCAGTGATAACATATATATATGTTGATATTCTCATGTTTTAGTACTTACAAAAATATATATAAATAATATCTGACAGTTTCTACCTTCACATCTAACTGAGCTTGTTTTAACCTAAAGTGGGTTCACTAGCACAGCTAAGTTTTGTCACAAGGAACTTTACATTTTGTATAAATGATAAATTAACAATACTGTGGACAAAGCTTCATTCATTAATAAATCAGCAAGCCTCTTGTAGTTTACTTCTCTTTTTTTCTATCCATCTCTTACACTTATGTAGGAAACATCATTCATTACTTGAAAGTTCTTAGTCAATGACACTTTCAGCCAATATTTCCATTTGACCAAATCTGTTCATTACAAACCATTACTTTCATTCATACTGCCGATTTATCTTCTCTCATTCACACTATACTTTCAGTATTTCTTATACTGTTAATTCTTGAGACTGTAGAAATTGTTATAATGATCAGAGCAATTATGAGTCAAAGTCTGAGACTGCTTATTCCCCACACTTTTATTACATAAAACTGCAAAAGGGTCCTCTTAACCCTAAAGCTACATCCAAAAATTATAACTTACCTCAACCTTCACTCTATTCATAAAAAACACCAGAATCTCAGGTGTTTGTTGTTAGCTGCATGATAAACAACTTAATTTTCTTAATTCATCATCACATTCAATAAGTAAGTTACATCATTAACTCTGGAACATCATTTCACCACTGACACATATGCGTTACCAGTTAGTATAGAACACTATATTCAACATCCATACCCCTCAAATGAAAGTTTAAATAAAAGAATCATTCATATGAATTTCAAAAAAATTAATACATTGTATAGTTTACCAAAAATGTTGGAAGCTTTAAACTGGTCAAGCTAATCATTTCTAAAGTGATTGTGCATGAAAAACTCATTTTTAAAATAAAATTAAATGTATCATTAAGACTACAGATAAACATTTTAAGATGTCATCAACCTCTGCCTTAGAAACAGATAAAAAGCATAATGAAAAAGAAATAATTTTCCTTTTTGACCACTATTAACTTTCTCAGGATAATTATTTTTTTTCTTTCCAACTATTTTCCTTCTCTCATAAATAAGCTACTTATCTGTTTATTAAAGGTTATTTCTATATTTTTCCTTTGTCTAAACTCTAGTTATCTTCTTGAAAATAAACTTTTTCATTATTTTCTTGCACTTCATTTCTATTTGCCTTGTTTATTATTTACTTTTTAATTTATGCATATATAGCATTATAATACATACAAAATTGTCGGTAAATGGTATGAATGATACTTCCACACCTTCTATTCACACCTTTGTGTTTATTCACCTTATCACAAACTAGATACTTTCAGAGCTATTTTTAATAATATAATTATTTGTTGCATTACTTATTCATTTAATGTAGAATTCTGTTTTTTCTTTTACTTCTTTATAGTTTTAATACAGACACTGTATTTTTGATTTGTTCTTATATTTTACAAATTTATAACAATATCACTCTAAAAATGGTCACGTATCACCTTTTCTAGATTTCTTTTATATATGCCTAATCTAGCTCTTATTGTTTTTCTGAATGTTTTCAATGAAAAACCAGAAAATTCAGATTTGTGAAGTGCTAATGCTGAACAAATCATCAAATAAATTACATTTAATTCTGCATGTAATTCCTTATTTTTTATTATGCAAATCTTCATAAGAATGTAAAAGCATATCAGCAAAGTAACTTTTACTAGGATTTCATAAAGTTTCTTAAACCATTAAATCCCTAAATATGTAAAACTAAAGCATTATTTTAATATTGGTTTAAAAAATTTTCATTTTACATTTATTTATTCTCCTTACATTGTCCTGTGACAAATCGTTTTGGTGATTTTCTTTTCCATGGCTTATGGTATGAAGGTGGAATGACCTTTAATCCTTCCTTTATCACCATTAGCCATACTGTCACTTAAGGACTATGTTTGAGGGAATTCATTGGTGGCTACACTCCTTCCAATACCTTGGAAATGATCTCAACAGGAATCTTGGGCTCTTCAGCAAGTTCACTTATCTTCTCTGACAAAGTTATCTCTAAAACTAACCAGCTGGCTGTTCTCTCACCAATGTATTTGCAAAAAAACAAGCATGGTAGATGACATTTTGGTTTGAACACCTGATTTTTAAGTTTTGCTCTGTTGCACTTTAGGATGTTAAAATTTTCCTAAATCTCCTTTCACAAAAAGCTTTTTTCAATTTATACTGTCCTCTATTGGTATACATTTTCGCTCACCACTAGCCTTGATACTTCCAATTACCCTCATATATCTTAATGTGAGACATCTGCACAGTAACATGCAAATGATTATGCAGCAACCCTTCACCAACAAAAACCATACCTCCTCTCACAAAAAGCTAGAATCCCATGCTGAACAGGTAGATGACCAGTGAGAAGATGATTACCCTTTAGGAAGTGGCCAGAGGTAAATCATAGGGTGTGAGAACAAACTAAAACAACACACCCGTGGGAGACTGCCAGGTATACTCATTGCCCAGGATGAATATGTCGCCAAAATGGCAGAAACACAGGAGGGAGCCAATGAAAATTGAAAGAAATTACGAGACCTCCCGGTTTAGAGTGACTAGAGAACAACAGACCGTTCAACCTCATCCAACACTACACTGTATCTGTACATCAGGTCTGCGATAGAAAGAGTGTCCTCTACCTTTCACCTCAACTATGGAAAACTGGGAGGGAAGCAGAGCTTCTGTACTAAGAACCTGTCTTTGCAAGCATGCATCTCTAACAATATCAACACCATATCCACTAGAAACCGACATCTGGCAGATGGTAGTAAATTGGAGAGCCCAGGTGGGGGCACAATTGGAATTTATTGTCCAGTCCACATTAGGAGGATGGGTATCCATTCACAAACATGCAGATATTCATGAGTCTAATTCTACTACAACCAACACCAGATCCACAAAATTTGACAAACAGTAGAAAGAGGGATCACAAGTTAGGGTTGCATCTCAAGTCTAAAAACCAGGCAGCATTTGGTATGGATCATCCAGTCAGCAGTAGTAGGAGGGTAACCATCCAAACATACAAGGACTCATGTGGCTGGTCCAGCTCCAACCAACACCATATCCACAGGATGGTAGGAAGGAGGGTGCCTCAGCTAGAAGGGCAAACTGCAAAATTTGGTGACAGCTGGAATTGTACATCAGGTCCGTGGTAGGAGTGCATCAACACCATCTACACTGGCAGAATACCACCACCATATGCTCAACAGTCATCCATGATACACCACCTGAGTGGCTAGGAACTGCTAAGTTGCAAGGGCTCCTGTACTCTATTACAAGAAGGAGGGAAAGAGTGCATTGGAGTGTCCAGAGGAACACAGCACTGGAAACAGTGCAATGGGTGACTGTGATACCATATTTTGAAAAGCAGAGCAACCACCTTGATGGAGTGCATTATCCAACCAAGCAGTATCAGGAAGTGTACATCAGGTCTGCAGTAGGATGAGTGTCAAATGCCAAGAATCCTCAGAGATGAGCAGCAATCCCTGTCTGCTTTACCCATGCAAGTTCATGAGTGCATGATCCAGGACAAACATTTTTAAGAAGCAAAACATCATGAAAAATACCTACTAGTGGTCTTGCAGAACACCCCATCTCAAAAGTGGGTGTAATTTGACACACAGGTCTTACAGTGTGGATTTATGAGGGAGAATACCTGTTCAGGCAACACTTTCCACTGAGTGGGATCCAAGTACGTGACAAAGGTTTTTGCAAATAAAATAAGATTAATGGAGCACTTACCCATTCACAGAAAAACCATGAAGTGCAAAATGGCTAATGGAGGAAAAGGAAAACCTATAGAGCAGAAAATGTTCAGATGGTGAGCTGTAAAGGTATGTGGAGAGGTCCATATACTGGCATAAATGATGTCCTCCAATGGATAACAGAAATGTGCAACTAGGAACATGGTAAGGTGATGGATATGATAAGAAGAAACATGAAAAAGACAACAATCATCAGGAGATAAGGAAGAATAAGCCAGTCAAATCAAATCTGTAAGAGCAATAGGGGAAAGGTCATGGGAGAGGGTGGGATTCCAATGAATAAAAAAACAGGAACCATGGAAGGGAGCAGTGCTTGTTATGTACCAGTGGAAAGCCCTGACCAGGTAAAGAAGTTGGTGAGGATTGAACAGTTATAAAGGTGGTATATGGAAGGAAGGGAGATGGGTGTCAAGGCAGAATTACCCTCCAGAGCAGCCAGTTTTGGGTAGAAAGAAAAGAACAGGAAAAAGGAGAATATAAAAACTATGAAACAAAACACAGCGATCATCAATTGAGAAAACATCTGAATGAACACCAAGAAAAAGATTCCAACAGAGAATGGGTAAAAGCGTGCAGGATCATGCTGTGATTCCAAACAGGGAGAGAAGCCAGGTAAGGAGGTCAGGAAATGTGGAAGGAATGACACAACACAGACAAAACTGGCGCTCGGAAGACACAAGCTTATCTCTTAAAACAAAACATGGTGGACAAAACCACCCGATAGCCTGCAACAGAGGAAACAATGGAAAGGACAGACCAAGAGCGGAGTTTAGGAACAGACGGATGCATGCCTGATTGGGGCTGATGTAGGACTGTTGGAGATAAAGAAAAAGGAAGAGGGGGCAACACCAGAAGCCAGTGCAAGAGTGGAAACCATGTCTGGGCCAGTCAATATGGAGCCAACAGAACATGACACAGAGTGGTCCGAATGATGGCAAGGATGCATGGTAGCAAATGAATAGGAGGATAAGAACAGGTCTGTCCAATCTCAACTGAGAGAATCTACTGCCTCAGCCAAAGGACAAGGAAAAGGAGACCAAAATCATGGAAGCCAGGTATTAAAATGAGTGGCAAAAGCATCCAAATCTGGGACACCCCACTGAGTGCACAACACCCAAAAAAACTTGAGGGTCCAAAGATCACTCCATAGGAAGAACCCTGTCAGGACACGATAAACTATTTACAAACAGATTCAGGTCACCCAGAATATGACAAGCCAACAAAGTGATTCAATGGCTGTGGACCAAATATAAGAGATCCAGTGTTTGAAAACATGTCTCTTGACTGAGTGCCCCCTTGCCTGGAGATATATGAGACTGCCAGAGAATTGTCAGAGTGTACCATCACCAACTAGCCCTGAAGAGCTCACAGGAAATGAAGCAAAGCCCAACAAACTGCAAGATGTTCCAAGAGATTGGTATTGGAGAGGGGACTTGGAAACAGTCCAGTACCTGAAATCTCCCTAGTGTTGAGATATGCCCCTAACCAGAAAGAGAAGCATCCATAAAAAGATGACATTACTGACTAGGAGGAGGAACAGTGATGGTGTTGTTGTCTTGATACAACTACCAGGAAAAGTCAGTCTGTAAATCGGGAGGACGGATGAGAGAGGCATCCAAGGGATCCCAAACAAGGCTCCATTGGTCGAACAAAACCCACTGAAGATGATGCATGTGGGCATGAGGAATGATAGCTTCCGGAGGAGCCCACATCACCCCCCTCCCCCAAAAGAACTTCTCATGCAGAAGAAGAAGGAGAGAAGGATATGATGGGAATGAGACATCCCATAGTTCTCAATCACAGGGGAGAAGGTTGGGCCTGACTGATCAGAAAATTTAACAATACCCCGAGATAAACTAAATATTCCATGGGTGTGAAGAAACACTTCTCCACCTTGACAAGCAAACATATCCTGGCAGCTTCCTGGAGAAGAAACTGAGTATGAAGGGCAGTGTCATTTTGTGAGGAAGGTAGAAGTAGCCAGACATCCATATAATGGTGGAAAAAAAAGGCCCCTGGAATGAAGAAGGTGGGCAAACGACCAAACTACTCGACATATCGACCCTTGTCATCCACAAACCTGGAGTGAAAGCACAACAAAGAGCTAAATATGACTCCATGCTGAATTGGGGACGGACTAAGAAGCAGTTGAGTGATGATAAATCAATGATCAGGTGCCAATCCCCAGTTTTTTTGGGGACAACAAACAGACAGGAATATAACCCTGGATGAGAAGGATCCCCTCGGTCAATGGCATCCTTGTGAATTAAATTTCAAACCACCTCTGAAAGAGGCTGGCACAAAATGAGATCCCAAGGTGAAGGGAAGGAAATGGAATGGTGTGACAACAGGGGAGGTAAATCGAATTGGAGGATCAGAACCTCTATGATGACTATCAGAAAATAAGAATCCACAGCAAAGGACCTTGATAAGTGGGCAAAGTGATCCAAGAACATAGTCACTAATGCTGGACACTCCAAAAATGATGCCTGAAACAACAGTGAGTCTCCGAAGCCCGAGAAGCCGGAACTGTCAAAGGGGTGGAAGGAGGACAGTGAAATACAGGAATGGTAACAGTGTGTTGGGATAAACGATAGGCTAAGGAAAAAAGGGAAGTATGCAGACTCTACCCTAGTCTCCAATGAGTTGGCAATACCCCAAACACCACTTGATGCATAAAAAAAGGAAAGAGGCATGGGCACATCCCCCAAGACGACATGAAACTTGGAGGCATATTCAGGAGGGGGGAATGCTGTTCAGATCCTCATCATCATGTGTTGTCAAACATTGAGCAGGAATAACAGAACAATCATCAGGTTGTTCAGAATGTTGAATTAAAGTGGCCAACTCCCGATGCCCCAGAGCCATGACTTCATGGGCCATTAACATTGTTCTGACCCATAGATGTGGTCAGTAAATCCATTTCAGTAGTAAGAGCTGCTGTAATTGTGACCACCTCAAACTTTGAGTGCATAACTCGTGGAAAGGAAGTTAGAAAAAGAAAAAAAAATCATAAC
The DNA here is from genome assembly GCF_000517525.1 of Limulus polyphemus. Lineage (NCBI taxonomy): Eukaryota > Metazoa > Arthropoda > Merostomata > Xiphosura > Limulidae > Limulus > Limulus polyphemus. The sequence continues at coordinate 27,207 of NW_013669302.1, forward strand.
TCTCTACAAGAAGAATCAAAACTGTAAGAAAAAAAATGTTATGGAAGAATTGCTGGTGAAAAGGTCTGAAAAAGAACAAAGTTAAAAATTATAAAGTCAACTGACACATGACTGAAAACAATAAGACTGTCAATCGAGAAGTAATTAAGGGCTGCAAGATTAGAGCTGGCACTAGTTATGATAGAGGTAGTCTCACCCTCCTATTGATGGAGGGTTGCTGCATAATCATTTTTTAGTCACTGGAAGTTCAAACTCTGGTGCTATAAATTTTGAATAGTGCACTGGGGTTTCTTTGCAGCAGACTGTGAAACAATTTGAACCAAATCTGACATCTGTGTTTCTACATGAAGTAAACTCAGAGTAGATACATGTCAATTATCTACATGTGATGTTGTGTAGAGAAGCTTCTCATGGTGAGGTTCACTTCCAATTTTCTTCTTGCTAAAACTCTATGACCATTTGTTAATAGCATTGATTAATTTCTGGAGGCAATTTCCCAGCTTTAATTATCAAATAAGGTTGAATAATGGTAGTCATAGAACCAATATCAATCAATATGGTGCTAGGCTTCATTTCAACGAATCCAATGACTTGTAAATTGACCCCTTTCAATACTTTCAATAATACACTCTTTATATGAGTTTGGGTAAATGTAGTGTTCTCATTCATAAGATGTCATCTCCTTGTTTTATTACCAATAACTGATTAATCAAAGTCTTATATGTCATGTCCCTGTTTTCCACTTACAGCAGTTTCATTTTCCTGAATCCTTTAAAAAAATCTTTTCAAACAGAAATTGAAACATCTTCTGCCTTATGTTTTACTTCTTTCATTTGTAGTAAACAACTTTTAATTAAAGGATTTAAATTGTACTTTAGTACTTTATCCAATCACTTTGAACCTTTTTTTTTTGGAAACTGCATAAAAAAACCATCCATGGTACCTTTTTGTCATAGCCTAAAGATATACCCTATAACCTGAATGCTTTTCAAAGCGCTTGGGTTATAGGGTATTGTATATTTGTGTTAAATTGATTTCTTTCATAGCCAGTTCATATTTTCATTGGACAATGCTATTGAACAGGCCTCCCACACACCATAACTTGATGAAGGAGTGGTGTAGCTATGATAGTATCCCACATCTGCAGGTGGCACAACAGTAGTGGTAACAAATGTAGACCAGATGGGTTCTCCTATTTCACATTGCATAGTTGATGGTATTTTAGGTTGAAATTCTTAATGGATGTAAAGGTAGGAGAGAATGGCATTTGCCATATTATTCTTTAAATATTTTATCCTAAAGATGATGTCTTTTTGTATTTCACCAATTTCATTGTTGTAATCCTTATTCACTTAATTAACTGATTTTTTTATCCTTTTCTTTTTTAGTTTGTTGATGTTTTTTAGAACATTTCCTTGATCTTGTCTTTGACCAAATTAATTTGGTTCATTATTACTCTGTACAGCTAATGACCTGTTCTTGTAATTCCTTTCATAACTTCCAATCTGTTTCTTCCAATTTTCTTTCTCTTTCTTCGTGATGTTCTTTTTGCCATTTTATCATTTCCATAAAATTTTTGACTTCATTTTAAGCATGTGTTACCATCTCTAAGTGGAATCTGGAATTTTCTCTTACCTAAATAATATCATTACTGACACAAACAGTTTGTATTATTAGGGAGGTCCAGTATAAAGAATAATGGAAAGTTCAGTCCAATTATGAAAACAAAAACGTTATATTTCTGCAACTTTAAAGTACATGATTAGCATGACCATTGTTCACATATAAGCCATACATTACAAATAAATTACATCTAAGAAATTCAGCTCACTTATTCATTCCATACTCAAACGCAGCACTGAACTAAATTAACAGACAAACTATTTCATGGACTGGTTACTCCCGAATTGATTAACAGACTTACTAAGTCACAACAGACTCCTTTACTAACTCTGGTCTAACATTCAGACATTAATATCACATTAACTTCCTGCTAAACAACAACACAAATGTTTTACTTGACATGTGTTGCATTCAAAAGTATAAATGTTGTTTAGTTTCACATCAATGTTTCAGAGGGATAAAATTAATTCTAAATTTGGTTACTGTCATTTTGGCAATAATGTATTAATTGTGTATGTTAAAAATAAGCTGCAAGAAATTGACTATAACTTCTATATTTCTGAACAATAAATCTTGAATTTCAAAGTGATTAATGTAGTATTTTTTATAATTTCAATAGTAAAACAGGAAATCAGTGTATCAGACTAAACTGACTTTCACAACAAATATTCTATCTACCTCTTGGTAAGGAAATCTTTAAAAACTGTCCATATCACACCTTTCTCGTTATAATATACTGGAACACTATTGATGAAATGTTATAACTGTTAGACAATTTTGTTCAACTGTTACTTTTACATTTAAAATATAGACCTATTAAAAATGTATAATTTTTAGATTTATTTAAAATATATATTCATAATACAAAATGACTTGTATGTATTTCAATATTTTCATACCATCAAAACTTTTAACAAAGTATAACATCCTTTAAATTTTAATTACTTTTCAAAAATCTTCAACCGAATTATGCATAAATGAAAATGTGTGAAAAGCTTACTGTAATAGTGGTATCTCTGTTACGTAGACCTGCAATTCCAGTTTTCAATGTCCTCTCACTCAACACGATACAGTACGGAATACCCATTTCATCAAAACTAAAACCACAAAACAACAGGAAAAGATTAATGACAAAGTAAACTTGTAAAAATTATCTGTGAATGTAGTTCACACACATCTTGAGAATCTGATGAATATCTCTACTTAAACAACTTAGAAAAATTTTGAAAATTATTTGACAAAAGCTTAAAATGATAATTAACATAGGAAATGAAAAGAACTTTATCAGTAAAAAACTTTCCAAGAAATTGTTCTAAAGAAGAGAAACTGAATTGTTGGTATATGCTCAAACAAAATTATATTGCTTGGGATGAATCAAAGAAGAAGTAATATGGAAAACAAATCTTGCAAATGATAACATGTATGTTATCATCAGAAATGTTGATGCTTTGCTAAGCAGACAGACTGGTTTTGACCTACAAATACTGAACATGGAAATGATGTGAACAATATAGTAAATTCTACAGAAAATTTTAAAATATGGCTCTTTATTTAAAAGCCTTGGATTGATTAAAGAAGCAACTTATAAGGCTACAGATGATGATAAAATCTAACTTATAGCTTAAAGATTGAGAAGCTTATGGCATGGTGGAAGTTGCCAATCATGGACTAGTTACAATGCTTGATGATGTAATAATTGAAGATGTGCTTGAAGGGCCAGAGTGGGTATCAAACATACTGATAGTGCTCAAGAAAGACAGTAAAAAGGTGAGGTTTTGTGTTGACCTCTGAGAAGTCAATATATCGTCATTCAGTAACTAATACTGAGAGTATTTTGCATACAATGCAAGGCTCAAATATTTTTGCAATGCCGGGTGCCAGATAAAGGTTTTGTCAGAGAGACTAGCACTAGAATCCCCAAAAATGATAACCTTCATCATGCAACAGGGTTGTTACAGATTCTGTAAAGTTCTCTTTGGTTTTGCATGGATGTGATTTTCTATACTCAGAATGAAGTGGAATTAGAGAAAAGAGAAATGTTATTTTGGAGTGGATAAAATTAAAATACTAGAACATTCTGAAACAATGGAAAGGATCAAGTGTGATCCTAATAAAGTGGATGTTGTTCTCAAAGCAACTAAACTAGAGAATGTCAGAACACTGCATTCGTTCCCAGGAACTAGTGGTTTCCCTGTGAAATTCATTCCAGATTCTGCAGATACCTCTGAACCATTCTGTTTGCTCACCATAAATGTGTTAACTGGAAATGGAATTCCAAACCACAATCAGCTTTCAAAGACTTTGAAAACCCATAACTAATGAACCATACCTGCCTTATTACAAAATACATTCAACAACAGGGGGTAGTAACTGTTCACTTTTATCAAATCAAATTTTGCTTTATAATTTGAATAGGAAAGTGATCTGTCACAAAAACCAAATGTGTAACACTACTGGTTTCCTTTAATAGCATGGTTATTAGAATTTTTCCTTCACAGGCTGATGGTATTGGCAAGCATGTTATAAATACAATTACATCTGTTATGTGTTATCTGGACCATAAAAGACATCAGATTGTGCACTGTGTAATTGTGCTTCAGATTTCACAAGCTACAATGACTACAAAGCTCAAAAAACCTGTCCTTTGGGCAAAGGATTCAAGGGTCACATTGACATTGTGAACTTCTTAATCACCCCTGGTTCTCAAACAAAGAATATATATCATTGCAAGAAAAACTACCAAAATTTCTCCATGGCATGCAGCAGCACTACAACTATTTGATTAAACAAAGAGAGTGCATGGCTCAAGTCAATGAATTAGAACATTCAGTGAGATTAGTCAAAGAAAAATGAAAGTTAAGAACCATCCCAGCTATTAAACAGAGCTGAAAGTCACTGAAGAATATCAAGACATTTTCGAATGTATGAAATGAAGTTCATGAGTATATTATCATTTTTTATTAGGTTATGAGCCAAAAGACATTATGAAAGAATGGTTAGAAAATTTGTCTCCTTCTTTCCAGTTACTCTCTATTCTTTCCAACATGGAAATGCTCTTGAAAACACCAATTTTTGTGGGAATCTGCTGATGATAAACAAATGACTTTTCAAACTATCAATGAATCAAAGAAATGTTTCCATTATACTCTGCATGAGCTATGAGAAAAGAATTTATGGAAATTTACAATATGTGTAGTGAAGCAACGTAAATTAATCTTTCCTCTATGTATCATTTTTTAAGAGGTGATGTAAAAGCTGCTGCCAATTGAGAATAAAAAAAAAAAGAGAGGTTGATCACAGGTTAAAGGAATACTTTAGGCAAGCCAATTATATTGACCTAGGGTTATATAATACACAGAGTAACAATGGCAGGCCTGCTGATGCAAAGTATGACCATTGTAAAAGGACCTAATACTTTGTTGAAGAAAAGGCAGTAGTTCATGTGTCAAAAAGCAGAGCATCTCTACTTACTATTTACAATTTCTGTTAAAAGTATCTAGCCAGAAACATCAAACAGGCTTGAATAGAAATTAAAAAAGAAAATACATATAAATGAATATGAATCAGATATAAAACATGTTACACATATTATATGAAACCTTGTGATTAACAGTTAAAACAAAGGTTGACTTCTTTAGGAATCTGCTACGGAAAAGTTATTTTTATTGTACACCTATAACTATAAACATAGTGAAACTGCATGCAGTGAAAAACAAATCAAAACAAAAAAAAAATTCAGTTTTAAAAGTTATCACCTTTATAAGAATTTTAAAAGAATGTAAAACAAATTAAAAAAATTGTAATTAAACTCAAAAACATAGGTAAAACATCTTTAATTGTTTCTTAAAAATTATATCACACATAAAATTGAAATATTTTATTTGCATAGACTACATAATCTGTAGAGAGTTCTTTTGAAATTTCAAACTATTTAACATAAAATGTTTTCGGACAACATGGGACACATTGGTCCATCTTGGCTGTTCCATCCTCTAACTACATTAAAATAACTTTTTAAAAATCTTAAAGATAGCCCTTATTATTCATATACTTATCAAGCTTTTTCTTAAACTCACTTAAATTTACTACATCTACAACATCCGAAGGCAACCCATTCAAAAGGCCAACCACCCTATTTAAAAATGAAACTGTCTTAGCTGAAGATGACTCCTACCTTGCCAAAATTTATATTTATATTTATATTCCAAATGTGGCCTAACCAGTGGTCTATGAAATGAAATTATAACCTCTTTACTCTTGTATTCAATATTTCTGTAGCTACAACCTAAAATTCTATTTGCCCTACCACTAGCAACAGCACACTGCTTGGATGGCTTTAGAGACTGATCTACTATTACACCAAGATTCCTTTCCTTCATACCACTATTGAGGTTATTTTCATCCAAATTATACTTATAATTCAAATTATGATAACCCACATGCATGTTTTTGCATTTATTATAATTAAAGTCCATCTGCCATTTATTTGCCCAATTCACTAAATGATTTAAATCCTTTTGTAAATCAGCAACATCCTCTTCACAGCTAGCAACACCCAAGATTCCTCGGTGAAACCATGTTGACTAACCTATAAAATTCTAAACTTTGTTAACAGACTTTCCAAAACCTTTCCCACAATGGATGCAAGACTAATGGGTCTATTATTACTGGGATAATTTTTATCACCTCCCTCGAAAAGAGGAGTTACATTAACTAACTTCCAATCCTCTGGTACCTGCCCACAATTCAAGGACTGACAAAAAATAGTAGTAAGTGGCTCACATATCCAATCTTTAATATCCTTCAAACCCTTGGGGAAGTATTATCTGGCCCATGAGCCTAATTGTTTTTAAAACTTCACGATTTTTTTCTTAGCTAGCTCAGGATTAATGCAGTCATTTTGTCTGATCTTGTTTCCATTTATCAACTGATCAAGATTTGGAATACTGATTAAATCTTCATCCAGTTGTTTTGGTTTTTTTTTCACTACAATAAACAAACCACAGAACATTTACATCAAATAGATGCTCCAAAGTCTGCTGTAAGGACATGATTTTGAAATTACCATTTAAGAAAAGACTGGTTAAAAATTACAAGCAAGATAAAAAAAGCGTTATTTTCTGTATATAACTGTATCAATTTGATACTTGTGTTAACCTAATACTTTATGATAAGTAACAATAAATAAATTAGCTAACTATAGTGTGTTGCATCTATTCTATTAAAGTTTATAGGCTATACACATAACAATGGAGGATGTAGTATAGTATAATTTAGTTAGCCTAATACGACATCTTAGCAAAGTGAAGAGTACCATAAAAAACAAGAGGGAAGATGGTGACAGTCAGTTAAATGGTGTGAAACTTTTCATTAATTCTTTAACAGTGTACTAATAAACTATTGTTTACATGAACTCTCAGCATTAATTCAAAACATCATCATTGTTTGTCCAGTAAGTTGTAAGGTGAGTTCTGAAAGAAGTCTAAATTAATTTCCAATAAAACAATTTAGAAGTTAACTTGTTGCTGGCTGGTCCCTAAACAGCTGCTTATAAACACACTTCTTGTTGCCTGGAGCCCAGAAAGTTTCACCTAAAAGTAATTGCAAAAGCAATAATTTACTTTGAGACTAATAAAGTGAACACTGTTAAGTAATATCTACAAGTTATATTCATTTCCATTCACTCGTTTTATCACAATATTGATTTAACACTATTGAAATGTAAGGTTTGTAGTCAGGAGTGCCACAAGAACTTATTCTTTGCCTCTCCTTACATCTTACTTGTTAACTAAATCCAGTTTCCTGACTTAACATATACGTATCACTCTCAATATGCTGACAACATAGCAGTATGCAGCATATCTAGAAATCCACTCATAGCAATGACACACATCCAAGAATCACTAAATTTAATCCTTAAATGTGTAACAAATGGTGAATGATACTAAATCTAACAAAGACACAAGCCTTTTCCAAAAAATTTGTAAACATAAGAAAACTATCAAGAAAATCAAACATAAGCTAGGAGACACACAAATAAATATGAGTAATAATGTCAATCTCATTGGAATCACCTTTGACACCCATCTAACATGGAACAAACACATTCAGAACATCCATGCCTCGATTAGCAAATGCATCAACTACAAAAAATGAATTGCATGTTAACACACAAACTGCACATCCACAACAGCCCTTAAAATATACAAAACATTTTTTCGTTCACTAATAGAATATGGTTGCCAAATAACATAGAATATGCCAACAAATTATCTTAAAAACTATAAATTCAACAAAACAAAGTATAAAGATTAGCCCTAAGGCTTCCAAAATTTACCTCAGTAAAGTACATACACAAAATCAGCAACCTACTTACATTAAAAGATAGACTTATTGGAGTAGTGTTCAACTATTACAAAAAAGCAGAAAAAAGAAATAGCTTGACTGCTGCACTTCACAAAATTTCAGGTGCTCCCACCAAACCATCTCACCATACAAGCTGTTCTGGGTTCAAGGGTTTAATGCTATGTCATTATTTGTAATCATCCTGTGTTATTTTACAGCCAGAGCACAGAATAGATAGATTATTCGGCATATGTCCTGTGAAAATGGATTTTCTTCAGGCACTCCAGTTTCCCCCCACATCAAAATTCAAAAGTCCTTTGAACCATATGCTCCCCACCCCTGAAAAGGGCCTCAAACTCAATTCAATGTAACTTCAATCCAAATCATTTCTTAAAATCCATCTCAGTAAGGTGTATTTAAATAGAATTTAATTCCAATCCCACTTGCATGCATGTTTGGACCTCTTGGGCTCGCCTCAACTTCATCGCCTCTACCATCACTGGACAAGAAGAACTGCATCTTGTCTCAGCCAACCTTCTCCACAGTTTCTCTCTCAAATCTTCTTTTAGAAATTCTGGCCAATGTTTACAATCTCGATTTTAGTCACTGCAACAAATGATTATCATCTCTGGGGTTAAAGGGGAACAACGGTTCCCGAGCACCCCAGTTGGGAAGAGCAGACAAGCGTAATGCTCTTCTTCAAACTAAATTAGTGTCACGTTTTTTTTAGTATATAGTCACTGATTAATCTCTTTCTTTTCTTCTTCTTCATCAGTTTCTTCTTCAAACCCATTTCAAAATGAGAACTCCAATGTGTGGGAAAAAAACCTTGTGGAGGCCAGGGAAGATACAAAATCACCCTCTGCTTTTGCACAACAGAGTATTGCAGGGTGAGCTGTCACTAACATCTCTCAAGAACAATGATTGCTTTGCCAACATAAGCAGGATGTTGCATGACAGAAAACTGGTGTTGACTGGTAAAACCAGTAAAATGTGGCTTCAGTACAAGTCAATAGTGGATGTAATAAAACATTTCCTGAAAGGAGAGAGAACAGGAAACTGGCTTTTGCATTTGGCCATTGTTATATATGTGCATAAACATATATATTGGTGTACTTTGGTGACAGATTTTTTTGAGGCAGATTTTGTTAAACAAGACCGATGTCTGTAGATTTGCTTTCTTCTTAGAATTCTTCTCAAGAATCGATAAGCCGTTCTTAACGTT